>NC_053129.1:29620027-29920027 GCF_010015445.1 Perca fluviatilis | reverse complement strand
GACCCTAAGACCACAGCTCCTCGCCGGCTTCAGCAATGGAACTTTGACATTGTACTCTGGTTCAATGCCCCAGCCTCCACAGGGTGCGAAGCTCCGCGGGTGCGAGTTGAAGTCCGTTGGACAGGGGCCCCAGACGTTCCCAATTTACCCGCACTACACGTTTGGGCTTACCAGGTCTGTCCAGAGTCTTCCCCCACCCCCTGACCCAACTCACCACCAGATGGTGATCGGTTGACAGCTCTGCCCCTCTCTTCACCCGAGTGTCCCTTTGAATTGATTTAAATTAAAAAGAGGGTAAGAGAGAGAGAATACACTTTACATCTATTTAATTGTGATTCTACCTTTTCTTATTATTACACATCTTTCCTTTGCCATGGGAGTCTTTCTAAAAAAACGGCTGCGGATCCATTAAAGTCAATGTGTGTATTTCCACTGACTGCAGAACGGCTGCGTTCCGACTGCGTCCCAGCTCGGGCGGTCCGCAGCCCTCCGGAGCAGATATGTAAAGCTTCTATTTTTGCCGGATGCCGGAGAGCTCCGCAGCAATTCAGCACAATTCAGATTGTGCTGGACAGGAAGTCGAGCACAGAAACAAAATAAAACATCAGGTTAATTTTCAAAATAAAATACACCGTGCTCATGGCGGATCATATTTCCCTTCACTACACCTTGAAAACACTGCACAGAGTTGTTTCCCCTCTCCTCTGGATGGATACAAACTGTTTTGTGTTTCTATTCTACGTGATTTTGTGAGATCTCGTGGGTCCTTGTGATTTCAGCTGTCAGACATGGCCGCAGCCGTTCCGCAACAAATCCGGACCTGGTGGGTATTGACGGACGGCAGAGCACGGAGCCGTTCCGCAGCCGTTCCGCAACCAGTAGAAATTAGGAGTAAGTCAGCCATAGAACTGTACAGTAAAAAGTTGTGAAATTTGGCACATTGATTTGGGACAGTCCCATAATCCATTTCACCAAGTTTTAGGTCTGCACCACAGGCAGTCTAGCGCCACCAATGGGTCGTATTTGGCGTTGCATCCATGCGATTAACTTTTGAACCGTATGCCCGATTTTGAACATCGAGATATAGTTGGAATCCTTGGAAGACGCCAAACTCAATGCACCCCATGATGTCAATATGCGCCATGTTGGACCTTCCGCCATATTGGATTTGATCAAAAACACTAAAAAGTTTTCACAGGTGACAAAATTGGTTAGATTTTCACGAAACATCACAGATAATCTTCAGACCATGCCTCACAAAAGTTATTACATTGCATATTGATATTCAACAGTGTTTGCCGTCACAGCCAATCAATATCGGCAAGTCTTTCACGTATCAACACCAATCTTAGTAGATAGGTATGGAGCCCAACTAGGAAGAGGTTCAAGAAATTAGGTGACCTTAGACCTATAGGGGGCGCTGTAATTAGCAAAATTAAGTTTTGGCCTATAACGTTTGATGTGTTTGGAATTAAAACTTACTAGCAGTGTCTGTTAATACTGTGGGAGGTCCTAAGGCCGACGCATGCCGATTTGTGACGTGAACCTAATTGATCCGGCCGCCATATTGGATTTCATCAAAAACACTAAAAGGTTTTCACAGGTCACAAAATGTTTCAGATTTTTACGATACTTAGCACAGATGATATTCAGACCAAGCCGCACAAAACGTATTCCATTGCATATTGATATTCAAAAGCATTGGCCCGTCACAACCAATCAAAATAGACGGCGAAGCCGCTAAACAGGAAGTGTACTCATATCTCGGGGAGGCTTTCATGTATCAAAACCAATCTCAATACTTGGACTCCTGACTCCTGAGGAGGAGGCTAAAAAATGTGGTGACTTTTGACCACTAGGGGGGCGCTATAATCACAGGAAGTAGGCTCATAGTACACCAATGTCCTTGTGTATTCTCACAATGGATAAAGAATGGCTGAGATATCAGCTCATTCACTTTGTTACAGTGCCCCTCACTGTAACAAAGTAAATGAGCTGATATCTCAGCCATTCTTTATCCAATTGCCATCAAACTTGCTGTGAGTGCTTGCTCATGCCATGGCAACGCCATTCCTGCTAGTGTACTGCTTGGCCCCCTCATTGCTGCTTGCAGCTATATTTATATTACATGTCTCAATGCTTCAATATATCAGTACAAAAAGGCTATATAATCTTCTGAGAAACAGATTCATGAAGATACATAAATATATGGAGACACTAGTTTTGTTTTTAGCATCGACTGCAGATACTGCTGTGTTGGTACCTGATTTAATGCTGCTCTCAGTTGTTATCGTGGATTCTGGTGTTGCTGTGGTGGCAGTGGTTGTTGTTGTTTTTTTTGTTGTTTTTGTTGTGCTGGCGATGGTTGTTGTTGGTTTTGTTGTTGTTGTTGTTGTGGTGGTGATGGTTGTTGTTGGTTTTGTTGTTGTTGTGGTGGTGATGGTTGTTGTTGGTTTTGTTGTTGTTGTTGTGGTGGTGATGGTTGTTGTTGGTTTTGTTGTTGTTGTTGTGGTGGCAGTGGTTGTTGTCGGTTTTGTTGTTTTTGTGTCCCCACCTGAACAGATGAATACAACTCAACAAACTGTTGTGATGTAATATTAAAACTTCAACTCCATAAAATTAACAAATATTTTAGGTAATTATTGTCATCAGTTTGAAGTGACTTTAAACAGCTAAACATGTTCTCACCAGAGGCCTGTACTACGAAGCAAGATTTGGCGTTAAGAAAGTAACTTCAGGTTCAACCCAGGGATTTGTGTATCACGACGGTGGATCACTTGTTCAATTGCCGTGGTAAGTTATGCTGAACATCTAACCTGGGGTCCGTTCCAGGTAGAAGGTTTAACAAACTCTGAGTCTAACCCTGATCTCGGAGTTGATTTACTCTGAGATGGAAAACTCTGAGTTTTCGGTTCCAGAACAGCTGATTTTAGTTGGTTCAATCAACTCGGAGTAGGCTGACTCAGAGCTAAGCGCGTGCACCACCACAATAAAAAGGCAGCATGAATGGAGCCATGATAGTACGATTCACCATCGTAACAACCACAAACAAACTGGTCGGCAGAAATACTCATGCGCACATACAGCGAGTTTGAACATGTATTTTGTTAAAAAAGCAACAAAAAAAAATAGCGAGAATTGGTGTCAGAGAAAATTGCTGCTCAATTCAATGCGTAAGCATTGACGGTGTATTAATTTCATATTTAATCACAGGTAACCTATAATGTTACTGGTGAAAACTGGAATGGTATTCCACCTATAATTTCATTTAGGTACAATCCTGCGGGCAAAAAAGCTATTACTAATCCCATTCTGAGCCTGCAGCACCATGATGATTAACAGAAATATAATTCATAATCATTTAATTCTTTTTAATGGCTCTCACTGGTTTGTGTAGAGGGAACACTACAAAAACGTAAAAAAAAAAAAATGTCAGAGCAAGGCACACTTTTCTGACGGCTCTACATACAGTGGCTTTACTAATATGATCCGCTCACCAATGTTGTGCAGAAAACTGCCATTTGCAAAAAAACGTAATGCGACACAAAGAATCTGCTGGGATGTAAAAGCATGTCCACGATTTTGGATGTTATTGATATGAGGACGGATAAGGTATCTACATATCTGATGGACTGTGAAGAAAATACCTCTCAAATCGGTTATCTAGAAATGACAATACATCTAGTTGGGACTCAATATCATCTCCTGACGTAAACTCCCTGTGAAGTAATACAACTTTTTCATCAACAGGATCGTCGACAAAAGGATGCAGTGTTTGAGAATAAAACGTTTTATAATCTGCCATAAACCAATACGGATTCTTTTTTGTTCAGATAACAAACTGCGCTAAAATGCGCTTGATCAACCCGGTCTCACGGCAGGTCGTGAAATAGTCACGTTATTTAGATTTATTAATTTGTGTACAGTCACGATTTTGACGTTTATTTTGTGTACACGCCACGAAATTTTAACGTTTACAGGTCACGATTTTCAAACCTGCTCTGGGGGATACAACAACGGGGGAATGAGGCGCCACACGCCGACCACAACAACAGGACAGACCGCCACATGTGGGATGCGAATCCCGGGCGCAGGGGCACACAACAACGGGGAAATGAAATGGCGACAACAGCGGGACGGTTGTGGTTAGGAAAAGAATAATGAGGAAAGGAACTGCAACACGCAGGATGCGATCCCTGGTCTCCGGGGTGAATGTCCTGTGTTGTTTGACCCATCCACCATCCCGACCAAAATAACTGCGCGGACTTTCGCTTTATCAATACTACTCGCTACCGTCATCGTTCTGTGTTCATGAAATATGCTTCCCATTGAAATACATTGCTTTAAAATTCGTAATCGCCACGCGAAAAAAACACATTTACGTGTCCTGTCCACGACTTAATAGATTCAATAACGTGACCGTATCATGAACTGCCATGAGACCGGGCTGGCCTGATACAGATTGAATGAATGAGGAAATGAGAGAGCGCTGGGTCAGAGGGAGGAGACTTGAGGTTTCTTGAAAAAAACCTGCTCCCGACCACAGGCCCGTTCCAGAAAGCAGGTTTAGTGAAAACTCTGAGTTGGTTAACCCTGAGATGAGGGAAACTCTGGGTTTTCCGTTCCAGAAAGAGAGGTAACTTAAAGTGATGGTTCGGAGTAATTTCACCCTAGGGTCCTTTGCACCATGACCTCGAGCCAAACACCCCCCAGAAGCTTTTTCACCTGGGTCTAACATTGGGAGAGTGGAGAGTAAAGGCGTTAGCCGCTGAATAGCTTAGCGCAGAGGCTAATGGATCCGAAGTGTCTCTTAACATTACCCCACTAATAATGCCCGAAATGATACCAAAGGTCTACACTAGTATATATAGGTTATGCACTCATAAACGGATGTATTGTAAAGTTTGTAAGTACACCAGAAGGTTATGTAAATAACACTTGCCTGCTGGCTTCTGCTCTCTCCGTTGTTGTTGCTGCTGTAAGACGAGTGCTTAGGGACATCTACAAATTACAACACCGGAAAAGAGATGCAACAAAATATATTTTTAATTTAACTTATTTTTTAAAGTAAGTGCTGTAGTATAACTAGCAGGAGACAAGTAATAATTGAGGTAGTAGTTGGGAGACATTACCTTATTTAATCATTAAATTAATAAATATTTTTGTTGCATCTCTTTTCGGTGTTGTAATTTGTAGATGTCTCAATCTTACTGCCGGTAGTAACAGCAGCAGCAGCAGCAGCAAAGAGCACAAGCCAGCAGGCAAGTGTTATTTACATAAACCTAATGTACTTCGTAAATTTTACAATCCATCGTTTTATGTGTGCATAAACTATTTGTATATTTTAAACGTTTTTTTTTATTAAATAAATTTTATTAATTACTTGGTATCATTTCGGCATTATTAGTGTTATGTTTACACACTTCGCATCTCGATAATGCTATCCAACATACGTGGAAGGGTACGGTGATTTGTGGTGGTGGGGTTTTTGGTTTTGTGGGGGTTTATCCAGAGTCATTTACTATGGTAACTGAGTCTGTGAACCTAACCTGGTCGGGAGCAGGTTTTCTTCAAGAAACCTCGAGTTTATCTCATTCTCCTCCTCTCAGAGGGAGGGGAACTCATTTCCTCATTCATTCAGTCTGTATCAGGCGCATTTTAATGCAGTTTGTTATCTGCATGAATAAAAAAGCTTATTGGTTTATGTTAGGCAGACTAAATGTTTTTTTTCTCAAACATGTCATGTCCTTTTGTCGACGATCCCGTTGATGAAAAAGCTGTATTAATTCAGAGAGTTTACGTTGGGAGATGATATTGAGTCCCGACTAGATGTTTTTTCATTTCCACATAACCGATTTGAGTGGTATTTTTTATCACAGTCTATTAGATATGTAGATACCTTATCCTTCCACTAGTTCAACATCGTGGACAGGCTTTAACATCCCAGCAGATTCTTTGTGTCGCATTACGTTTTTTGCAAACGGCAGTTTTCTTTATATCAGTGTAGCGGATCATACTGTAATAGTAAAGCCTCTGTATGCAGAGCCGTCAGAAAAGTGTGAAACTTTTTTAAACGTGTTCCCTGGACACAAACCAGTGAGAGCCATTAAAAAGAAATAAATGATTATACATTATAGTTCTGTTAATGATCATGGTGCTGCAGCCTCAGAATGGGAATAGTATAGTTTACTTTTTCACCCGCAGGATTGCACCTGAATAAAATTATAGGTGTAGCTTACAATTCCAGTTTTCACCAGTAGCCTAATATTATAAGTTAACTGTGATTAAATATGAAATTAATACACTGTTAGCGTACGCATTGACTCGAGCAGCAATTTTCTCCCACACCAATTCTCTCTCTTTTGCAGCAGCAGCCGCTGTCTTGCTTTTTTAACGAAATACATGTTCAAACCATGGTTCAAACTCGCTGTTTGTGCGCATGAGTATTTTTGCCGACCTGTTTGTTTGTGGTTGTTACCATGGTGAATCGTAGAATCATGGCTCCATTCATACTGCCTTATATGCACGCGCGTAACCCTGAGTGAACCTACTCCGAGTTGATGGAACCAACTCATATCAGCTGTTCTGGAACCAAAAACTCAGAGTTTCCCATCTCAGGGTAAATCAACCCAGACATCAGGGTTAGACTTAGAGTTTGTTAAACCTCCTTCCTGGAACGGAACGCCGGTTAGGTTCACAGGCTCAGTCACCATAGTAACTGACTCTGAGGTTAAGTTCCCTCTCTTTCTGAAACGGACTGGAGTTACCCCTCTCTCTTAGGTTTGATTAACCTCTCTTTCATCTCAGGGTTAACAAACTCTGAGTTTTCACTAAACCTGCTTTCTGAAACAAGATATGTTGGAGATTAGAGATCAACCGGCGTAAAAGCACCACCTACTGACCAATCAATACTCGATTGATAACGGCGTCACCGTTCTTAGAAGATCAGGTGGAGCTCGGTGCGCAGAGAGAGAGAGAGAGAGAGATGCGCTCAGAAAAGTTAAAACATTTAGAGACCGACAACCCCGTTAACATTCCCTGATGGGTATTTTTATGAAAGATATAGATTTTCAGCGGAGGGAATTACGTATAGGCTATTTGTCAGCTTGTTGATCAGTGTGTTGCCAATGCGCACATCAGTTTGAAATGTTTTATTTGCATTCACGATTGCTTCCACTGCCAGAGTTGCAACTGAAATAACAGACTAGAGCAACGGCAGTTTATGGAAAGCCACAAGTGTAATTATGGTCAGATCTTGGTCCTGACTGATTGGGAAGTGATATTGATAAGTGTTGTGATATACACATCTACAGTGTCGACTATTTTTTTGCCAGCTTTCCTTCCTGTTTTAGGAAGCAGCGACTGTATTGCGTTTTGCCTGCAAAACCATGTCTGTGTTCTTCATATTTATGTAGAATTATAATTTGTTCTTCTTATATAAAATATGCGGCTCTGGTAGATGTTTGCGATTGGTCATGCTGTGCAAACACCGCCTCTTTTATTTGAACGTGTGCGCTGCTGGATTGGGAAACCCTGGGTTGACTGAACTAGTTGATAACCACCGTCGTGACACAGGTTATGCAGGACCGCGGTTGTTAGGGTTAGTGAAGCCGGGTAAATGAAAGAAATCCAGGCCATGTTGATCTTGAGTCGTAGTACAGGCCTCTGAACAGATGAACACAACTCAACAAACTGTTGTGATGTAATATTTAAACTTCAAATCCATAAAATAAACATATTTTAGGTCATTATTCCCATCAGTTTTAAGCTACTTTAAACAGCTCAACATGTTCTCAGCTATTGTTCAAATAAGACGATTTGAAAACATTATGATGTAAATACTCACTGGCAACAGACAGAACAACCGTAGTGTCTGGACCTTGATGTTGTCCTGATCTGAACTGTCTGCAGGTGTAAGGACCAGCATCCTCCTCTGTGACCTTCTTTATAACCAGAGAACATTTCTCTCTAACACTCAGTCTGTCTGATTTAACTCTGGCTTCTTCTTTAATCTGCCCGTCTACAAACAGCTCCACTGTGTTTCCTGAACGACTGAAGATCCAGGTAGTACTGTCACACTTTGTCTGACCGTCTATCACATGTTCACAAGGCAAAGTGACTTCATCTCCAGCTCTGACAGTGACGGAGAGGAAATGGTTTCCAGCTGCTGCTGTTAAGAAGATGAGAGAAAATAAATGTCTGTTGTGTCCATCATCCTTGTTTCCCAAGAGTTCACTAAACTCACCATGTTAGTTCTTAGTCCAATAAAATGTATCTAATAAAGTACATTTTATAAAAATAATATTGATAACAATTATTTAACATATACCTGACAAATTAAACAAGAAAAAATGAGAAAATACCTCATGTTTATCAATGATGAAGAATGATGTCATCTTTAAACTTAAAATACATAAAATAATCAAACATATTTTTTACATCAGGATGAAGTGATGTTAAACAGCTCAACTTAGTAAAGTTAAGAGGGTAAAGAGTAAAGTTACCTTCATCACTGTAATCATAATTATTGTAATCATGCCCGCCGATAGGGGGGGACAAACGGGTTTGTTGTCCCGGGCCCAGGGCAGAGTGGGCAGGGGGGCAGAACTGGGCCCTCATTAAATTATGGAATAATAATTTTAAAAAAGAAATTAAAATAGGCCTATTTGTGGAAACAATATGTAATATTTGAGTTACATAAAAGCTTTTTCTTTGTTTTCTTCCTAATTGTCCTTGAAATAGTGGTCAAGAACCCCCCCACCCCAACACAAAAATGGTTTGGCCACTGATCAAAATTTGATGTTGTCATACGCTCAAAATGTCCGGTCAGCACAAGTCCGGTGCTCAGAAAAGGAAAGAAAAGAGAAGAAGAGAAGAAAAAAATAGAGGCCCTAGAGATTTTCTAAACACATATTTAAAAAAAAGGTGGTGACGGTGAAGCTGGAACTAGTAAAGTCAACGTAGAGCAAGGTAAGAAACAGCGCAGCCAACGTTTACGAGCCTTGTAACGTAACATAACAGGCCAGCTCTCATGTTAACGTCCATTAGCTCGTAGAAAAGTCTGACACAACACGTTAACTTTGACAGAAAGAGTTGAGTTTGGTAGCTCCGTCAGAGAGGAGGAGACAGAGAGGAGAGAGAGCCAGCTGCAGTCAGGGGACAGAGAGAGTGATGCGGGAGGTGCCCCGCAACGGAGGGACAGAGTCAGGCTACCGGTGAGAGAGAGAGAGAGAGAGAGAGAGAGAGAGAGAGAGAGAGTCACAGTGATGCGGAAGCGGCTGCCCTGTCAGAGAGTCAGAGCAGGATGGATCAGAGACTGATCACACACTTAATTTCAGCGAGAGGAGAGGAACAGGAGAGGAAGAGCAGAGGAGAGGAAGAGCAGAGTACAGGAGAGGAGCAGGAGAGAAAGAGCAGAGGAGAGTTAGAGCAAGGGAAAAGGAGAGATCTGGGCGTGGGGGGGGCCCATCTAAGATTATCTTGTCCCGGGCCCAGGCAAAACTGTCAGCTGGCCTGATTGTAATGTTTCGTTATATTATTCTAACAAGACAAGTTAGAAAACATTATGATGTAAATACTCACTGGTAACAGACAGATCAACAGCAGTATCTGGACCTTGATGTTGTCCTGATCTGAACTGTCTGCAGGTGTAAGGACCAGCATCCTCCTCTGTGACCTTATTTATAACCAGAGAACAGTTCTCTCTAAGACTCAGTCTGTCTGATTTATCTCTGGCTTCTTCTTTAATCTTCCCGTCTACAAACAGCTCCACTGTGATTCCTGAACGACTGAAGAGCCAGGTAGTACTGTCACACGTTCTCTGACCGTCTATCACATGTTCACAAGACAAAGTGACTTCATCTCCAGCTCTGACAGTGAAGGAGAGGAAATGGTTTCCAGCTGCTGCTGTTAAGAAGATGAGAGAAAATAAATGTCTGTTCATAGTGTGATGACTTTTTTCTTCATCCTTGTTTACCAAGAGTTCACTAAACTCACCATGTTAAAAACAGATTTGTCATGAAGTAAAATTTATCTAAAAAAGTAAATTCAATAATTATGATACATTTGATTTTTAATGTGCCTTCCATTTATATGTCTTCTTACCTGTGAAGTGAAGCAGCAGTATCAGAAATAAAGACATTTTGATCCATTTGAACTCTTCCATCGTGCTTCTCTGTGTCTCTGCTTCTTCTCTCTCTCGTTCTGATGCTCAGAACTGTTTCTAAAATAGTGCTTTAGTCGAGAGATGCTGCATCTACTTCCTGTAATTAGGATGATGTCACTTCCTCATAATGACTTTTAGGGTTGGGGTAGGCTGTTTGAATCTCTTATAGACGCCAAACAGACAAAAAGGTTTTTTCAATTTACACTTTTGCATATTTGAAACATAGTTTTCTCTCATAGTTAAATGTTTCTGCGTTCATTGATCCAATCTAACGCTGCAACAAACAAACTGTATTAATCTCATGTTGAGTCTGGTGTTCCTACGATTGATCCAGTCCCAAGTTATGTGCCGACGCCTTTTAAAAATATTTGCTGGAAGAACTTCGCGCTGGTGGGCATGGGCGGACTGGAACGGAGAAACTGACGCGTTGTTTGAAACTGCGCTTTGGTGACGAACGACCAGGCTGGTTTGTTGGTTTAACGGCACATAGCGCTGGAGCGGGAAGGATCAAATCTCCGAACGCAAAAGGTTTCATTTTATGGCGTACGGGCGACGCTTAGAACACGGGCACGGTCCACCGGTGACCCGAAAAGACGCACTTCGCTGGGCTTCCGCAAACTGTTTCGTAAAGACGATTGCTTACGGCAAAGTCGTGGCTGGCTGAGACGAAACGCGGGACGACGCTAAGGGCGCGTTCGACGCGTTTTGCTGAACGCCGCTGGTTTACTGCATTGCATTTACATACGCCGAAAACCGAAAAAGCTAAAGCTTGAAAACACCTGACCAGATTCCGGCTGGAAGGCTTTGCGAGAGAGTGGATCGCTGGCCGGTAATAAACTGGTTGGAACGACTGCTGAAGGACTTTCCAGGATGATGAAGGATTATTCGCGAAGGGCGCACTATGCGGAACGACTTACGGTGCGGGCTTTCGAAGGCTACGGAAGAACCGGTCGGTGCTGACGACGCGACACTACGAAACGAAAGGCGGATCGCTGAAGGCGCTGCTGAAGAAATCTTCAATCGGAATTACGATCAGGGGTTGAGCAGAGGCTTATCCGGGCCAGCACGGCAATATTGACTGGCACCGGCTTGCCTTCCCGGTTCTCCTGACCGTTATTTATCTACGACACGAAAGGGCGGCTGGACGCGAACTGGCTGTCCCTACCGTTTAAAAGCTTCCTTTTCAACCAAATTTGCTTTAGACTTTGAACGTCGACGGACTGCTGCGATGGCGAGGACGAGAAGTGCCAATTAACCGAAGCTGCCAGATGAACCAAAATCGAAAGCCCAGCTTAAACGTTTTCGACTTTAATTCGCTTAACGGCGCTTACGGAACAATTCGACTTATTAAAATTCTTCGACCGTTCGTTTTGGCTTTGACGACGACACCGGTCGCTTCTCGAACCAGCCGCGGCAGGCGCGACGCGGGCGACGGCGGGCTGGTGATTCTGACTGGAAAAGCGCTTTCAAAAAGCTTCGCTTTTCTCCCAACCACCCGCGCCAGTAATGACTGAAAAAACTTCGCTGCCCGATCAGGTTGAAAGGATGGTGGGCTATGGAACGGAAGCTGCCGTGGAGGCGGCGGAAGTGGGATAAAGGCGACCCGAACGGGCACGGGGCCACGCCGTGTGAAGATGCGACGAGAGCTGCGGCACCAGGCGACGACGGCGTGATGCCAGCTAACGCCGCCAGACGTACGGGCTGGTGCGGCATGGACTTTTGCAGCACCAGCGGAATGCCGAGGTGAGGGACGGAAGACTTTTGGAGGGACAGATACGCTGGCGGGGACGAGCTACTATTCATCCGGGTTCCCGGCCTTAACTTCCGTTGGAAGGAACAGCTATTAAAATTGGAAAATTCAAGCTGGCAAATGCGCAAAATTCTGGCGGGCAGCATAACGGCAGAAGCAGTAGGTCACCGTTGGCGAAGGCAGGCAGCGCTCATTTGAAGACGGCTGGCGGAAAGGAGGACGGGGCGAAATTACGAGGAACGATTTTAAACAACCGGAACTTTAGGCATCATTTGTTCATGACGGAGGTTACGGGAAATTAAGCAGAACAGACTACTGATGCAGGGGCTGGCTGGTTTTATCCCTATCTTAGCAAATTGCATAGTCAGCTATAAATATGGGTGTGCATCATGATTATGATAATGATCGTGCCATTAAGTGCTGTCAGACTTAATGTGTTTAATAATTTCTGTTAGGTTAATTTGAAACATTAAACGCGTTAGAAATTAATCACAGGTTGACCGCGATATCACTTGGTTGTATATGAGAGGTTGTAATGAGCTCACTTTTGCTGTTAAGATGAAGACTATGGTACTGAATTAAATGGGAAAACATCAGGCATGCATTGGTACCACTCTAAACCTGCTAACAAACAGGGAAGGGGGCTAAATAATTCACCAAATTTAACCAAAAAATCCTAGCTTGCACTTTCTGTCTTCCATCAGAGTGCAGTTTTTCCTTGTCTTTCATATTTGTGTTTACTATTGTGGAACTGGCAAAGACCTGGTGGTTGTTTGTGAAAGAGAAACAGAGAAACTTTTACTTCTCCAACATAAAAGTTGCTTACATTATATTTGAATAGTTATAAGTTATAGTATATAGTAACTAAAACTCTGTGTAGTTTTGGTATAGGCCTACATAATATCTAATCCCCATGTTCAGGTACAGCAAGTAGCCTACTTGATCTCTGAAATTGTTGTCAGTAATACTCTGTACTGTTTTATAATTACAAGTTTGTGTAATTTGGGGATTCTGTAGCCAGTGACATTTCATTATTTGTATTTTATTTTCAATGCAGATGTAATGGCATTGACATTTTTTAGTTTTTATTTGAAGGCTGAGGCTTCATTAATAAACACAACCCCAATTATCATCATTGGTTTTGAGATGTTACTTGAGTACTGTGAATACCTTGTCTGATAGGCTACAGCATTGTGGCATAGTATCAGGACATCCTGGCTAGTGTCTGTCGCGCACGGATAGGGGTGAATGGCCTGATGATGGGCCTATTTGGGATTAAGTCCAGGGCTGTTTTTTAGTCCCAGTCCGTCCCTGGCTACTGCCACCCCAACTTCTTATGTGTTGATGCATCAGTAATAAGGATTCACTTTCCATTATGACTCTATTAGTACATAAAGGAATCACAGAACACAGTAAAATTAAGTGGTGAACATTTCTTTATTTGCAGATTATATTGTAATGAACTTTGAGTTAGCCAAACCAATCTGGAAAAATACAGCCCCTTTTTTCAACAATGCATAATTCATAAGGCAACAACAGTTCCTTTGTGGACAGCGCCAAGACAGGTCAAACTATAGCGTACCCCTTTCGTCAAGTCTGTCCTCTCTCGCTAATCAGCCCCCTAAGTAGTAAAGCAAACCATACAGGTAACCACACTACGGCAGTCAATATGCACATGCAAAACTTTGCAAAGGGCATTCAAGCACAAGGAACTGAATGCAGGACACCGCACACTATCACTTACACTATCGGCCCCCCATTTAATTAACCTGGGCTAGACAGGCTTGTATCCACCCGTACCAATTGGCTAACTCTCACACAGCTTAGCACAAGTCAATTACTGTTGCTGCAGCTTTAAAACCCACTCATAAACAATCAATAGGCCAACAGACAATACTAGACAGGACTACACTTAAAACATTTAACAGTTTATTTAAATGTGACCACTTAACTCTCGAGTTGTCAGGACCCTCCCCCGGGGTCTGAGCTTGTTAAACTGGTCCGAACCGGCCCATGTGTGATTGGACTGTGGGGGTGAAGTCAGTCCATCGCTGGAGCAACGGAGCGGCTGACAGTGTGTCAGACGTCCACAAACAGCCAGACCCTCCTCCAAAGTGCTCTGAAGAAGGATCTGGCTACTCCACATAGCATTCGGGGATGGGAGGAAAACGTGCTCTGGTTTAGTGGCATTCCTTTAATCCAATCAGAATCGCCATGGGTGGCGCTAAACTCCGCACGGAGCCTTTGCAAAATAGTTGTTCGATAGAAAACTCTGATTGGACAGATAGTCTAGCTAGCTGTCTCAATTTACCCTGCAGAGATCTAGGGTGCAGTCAACCATAGTCCTCATAGATCCACCGGAGTTAAAAATTCCATGCCACTCGCTCGGCTCTACTTTATCAGTTGAGCGTCTCAGCAATCAAGTCCAGCTGAGACTGATCAACTAGCAGAGTCTCTGACAGCAGCAACAATGTGGATCAGGTGATCTGAGGTTTTCATAGATCACTGTATCATCATCTACATCATAACGCACCTGTGAAAAACAACACAACACAATCAAAGACACACTTTCTAATCCCAATCCCACTTCTCTGATCTGTAGGCGTCCACCGCCCCACATTTAGCTCAGGGAAATAAGAAATAAGTTAAAGACAACAAGCACATTTCATTACATTCATTATAGTGAGGAAGAAAGACTGTTATTTATTAGGGGTTGGAATCACCAGAGGCCTCAAGATACGATATCATCACTCACGATACTTATGTCACAGTACGATATTATTGCGATTTTTAACGTTACGCGATATTCTGCGATATATCGCAATGTATCACCTTTATTCCAACTTCAGATATTTTCCAAATTATGTCCCCAAAATGAAAACTTTGTCAACATCTGTTTTATCTAAAAAGATAAATGTCTCTTTGTTCATCTCACTTCAATTGTATTGCTGCAAAATGGGATTGTCAGGCAGACAAACTGAACAATACATATGTATATAATAACAGATCGATACTTGGCGTCTGTGTATTGATACGGTATTGCAACATTGCGATACTATGCTGTATCGAATTTTTTCCCCCCATCACTATTATTCATGTGATCTCAATGAAATTGAAAATGAATTTCATTTTGCTATTGTCCACATTATTATGATTTAAGATCGCAATTATTTAAGAAAGTTGTAGTAAAAGAGATGTATAGATATAGATCTGTCAGTTTGGTTGTTTCAACATTAAACATTTTTATTTGCAGACTATTTAGAACAAGCATGGGCTAAAATGAAGACGGCTTTGTGTCGATGATTCTCTGTCTACAAGTGACATGCCTTGTTCCTTTTTTGCTGTATCGGAGGAAAGAGGCAACGAGCAAATGTGTTTTAGAGGGATGAGACGTCCTTTCCTCTGAAGCGTCGCATGAATTTGTCAGCTGTTTGGGCGGAGTTAGCAACTCCTTCAGCTGCACAGCTTCCAGGAAGGCTGCTCTCGTGTATCCTCGCCTATAGGTCCTCGATGATCCCTCCTCGGACCTCGGGGACGAAATAAGAGCTTTGAGACGGCTTTCACCGAGGAGGGACAGAACAACTTCCGGTTCAGCCGAGGACCGAGGAGTCGAGGAGCTATCAGATAAGAGTTATGAGATGCAGCCCATGGTGTCACTTTTTCACAGTTTGTCGCTTTTTACTTCATTACTGAAGTTTTTGTCGCTTTTTATCCAACCTTTTTCCAATGTTTTTGTTGCTTTTTTAAACCCTTTTGAAGAATTTTCAGAAGTTTACTGAGAGGATTTTATATCAGGCCTCTGAGAACATGTTCCGTATTTAGCTGTAGTTACACGTCATTTCCATTTTTTAATTACATCCGGGTAATAAGCTGCCAGAACTTTCTGTTATTTTACAGTTATTTCTCAGAGTGTGTGTGTGGTGTGTGTGTGTGTGTGTGTGTGTGTGTGTGTGTGTGTGTGTGTGTGTGTGTATGTGTATGTGTATGTGTATGTGTGTGTGTGTGTGTGAGCAGAAGCTGTGGATGAAATGTATTTTGTATTGGTGTCATGTAATTCTGTGTGGGATGGACCACTTAGTGGCATCACATGTAAATAAAATATATCATATCATTAGATGCTTTTGTTATAATTACTGAATTTAAGACCAAAAGTAACATAAATATGTTTAACTAATATTTGGACTGGGTGTAATGTGTGATCTAGATCTAATCTTCTTAAAAACACTCTATGAAGGCTGTTTAGATTTTGATGACACTTTTAAAGAGGAGCTGATTACCATACCATGTATCTGTACTCTGCCTCTTACCACATCATCATAACTGTTGTATTCTGTATGTATTTGTCTTTATTGTCTGTCGCTACCTGTAGATACATCTATGTATTGTACGTCATTAACCTTGAATGTCACTGTTGTTACACTGTCTTTACGAATTAAAAAAGAGGAGCTAGACTGTACAGACATTTGATAACTCAGCCATAAAACTCACCGTGTTTTCATACGTCAGTGTTTTGTTCCCTGAGAGACAAAAGAGAGTTGACTTTAGGATCCACAATAAAAATACATATTTATTGAAAGATCTCGTTTGTAATTGTTTCATCTGTGTTCTCACCTTTAGCTCTCTTCCATCTGATGACAGCCACAGTGATTATTAGGAGCGCTGCAACAGCCACAAAGACAGCGATGGTCCACCACCACCAACCTGGAAAGAGAATAAAAACATTAAAAACTGTTTTGGCTGCAGCTTTTCTTCTCTAACTAAGAAGACGGCATCTTATTTGTTAGTTTGTGTTGCAAAAAACAACATCAGAGAGAGAGAGAGAGAGAGAGAGAGAGATTGCAATGTTACACAGCTGTTTACACTTAATTTTAGTAGATCTAGACTTATTGGCCCTCATTTATCGATCTAACGTAGAAACCAGCGCAGATATGAGCGCAGAAATCATTTTACGACAGGCTTCACGTGTGATTACGGAAACGTTCGTATCACACCAATCGGAGCGTAAGAATGGTCGTACATTAATAAATGCAGCGGCTGGAAACGATCGTAATTTAAATATCAAGCCCCAATATATTCTCGGTTTTGAGGCCTCGCCCCTACAATTTACAACATGGCGAGACGTAATCCGGCTGAGAAGCGCCACTTTTCAGAGGTGGAGATTGAAACCCTGATATCTCTGGTTCATTTGCACTAACATGTGTACTTTTTGGCAGCCTGAAAACTGGTATTAAAGGCTGTAGAAAGAATGCGGGATGAAAAGAGATCACTGATGCAGTCAACAGTGTTGCCGTAGTAAATCGGACTCTGAAGTTTAGCCTATTTAATTTATACATCCTTGACACAATTTCTATAGTCCTAATAGTAATATATAGGCTTCTATTGTAATCTCATAAGCCTACATGGTGTACCTATTGCATGCATGCCCCAGTTGGGGCTGTGCTGGACACTGCTCTCTGGGCATCGGGTCATCTGGCTCCATCGCTACATTTTTGGCACTGTGTTTTCCTGCGAGATGTTGTGCAGAACCCCACAGGCTAAAACAATGTTGCAGACCTTTTCTGCCGTGTATAGGGTCCCCCCCCCCCCAGCTGATGCAAGCCATCTGCCCTTAAACAATCCGATGGAGCGCTCCAAAGTGGCACGTGCGCGTACGTGTGCACTGTTGTACCGGCTCATAGAGGTCTTCTAAAAGAGCCAGATCTGCCATTGCTGATAAGTGATCAACTGATGACTTCTCCTTCTCCTGTTAAACTGACTATTTGCTGCACCCCAAGTCCATGCTGACTCGAAAACTTGCGTACACGAGTTCAGACCAGACGTGAGATTTTATCGCAGCCTACGCTCACGTTCAAATTGATAAATGCCGAGATTTGCGTAGGAATCGGCATACGCCTGTCCTACGCCTGTTTTAGGTCGTACGCACGTTTCATAAATGAGGGCCATTGTATGTACATTTTATGTACGTTTTTATTTTACACTTGCTTTGGCAATGTTAACATGTTTGTTATGCCAGTAAACCCCTTTGAATTGAATTAAAAAGAGGGTGAGAGAGAGAAAACGCTTACATACTATATTTAATTATATTACATGTCTCAATGCTTCAATATATCAGTACAAAAAGGCTATATTGTCTTCTGACAGATTCATAAAGATACATAAATATACTGAGACACTAGTTTTGTTTTTAGCATTGACTTTAGCATTGAGATACTGCTGTGTTGGTACCTGATTTAATGCTGCTCTCAGTTGTTAGTGTTGATTCTGGTGTTGCTGTGGTAGCGGTGGTTGTTGGTTTTGTGTCCCCACCTGAACAGATGAACACAACTCAACAAACTGTTGTGATGTAACGTTAAAACTTCAAATCCATAAAATAAACTTATTTTAGGTATTATTCACATCAGTTTGAAGTTACTTTAAAAGGAACACGTGACTTACTGGGACTTTAGCTTATTCACCGTATCCCCCAGAGTTAGATAAGTCCATACATGCTGGGAACTATATTCTCTGAAGGCGAAGCACTGCTTCTTGGGCGGCGTGATTAGCGCAACACCTGAAAAGCACCGTTGTTACTCTCAGCTCACCACGGGGCTTCTCAGGTGCTGCGAGCAAATCACTCCGCCCAAGTAGCAGAAGTAGAGATGTCAAGTAACGAAGTACAAATACTTCGTTACCTTACTTAAGTAGAAATTTTGGGTATCTATACTTTACTGGAGTAATTATTTTACAGCAGACTTTTTACTTCTACTCTTTACATTTTCACGCAATTATCTGTACTTTCTACTCCTTACATTTTAAAAATAGCCTCCTTACTCCTATTTCAGTTCGGCTTGTTTTCATTCCGGCTCGTCATCGTTAAAAAAAAAAATAAATAAAAAAATAAAACTATCCAGAGAAATCGCGCCATCCGGATAGAGTGAATTTGATTGTGGTTGGATGAGAAGTATAAACATACAGTGCCTTGCGAAAGTATTCGGCCCCCTTGAACTTTTCGACCTTTTGCCACATTTCAGGCCTCAAACATAAAGATATAAAACTGTAATTTTTTGTGAAGAATCAACAACAAGTGGGACACAATCATGAAGTGGAACGAAATTTATTGGATATTTCAAACCTTTTAAACAAATAAAAAACTGAAATATTAGGGTGCAAAATTATTCAGCCCCTTAAGTTAATACTTTGTAGCGCCACCTTTTGCTGCGATTACAGCTGTAAGTTGCTGGGTATGTCTCTATCAGTTTTGCACATCGAGAGCTGACATTTTTCCCCATTCCTCCTTGCAAAACAGCTCGAGCTCAGTGAGGTTGGATGGAGGCGTTTGTGAACAGCAGTTTTAGTTCTTTCCACAGATTCTCGATTGTTCAGGTCTGGACTTTGACTTGGCCATTCTAACACCTGGATATGTTTATTTGTGAACCTTTCCATTGTAGATTTTGTTTATGTTTTGGATCATTGTTTGTTGAAGACAAATCTCCGTCCAGTCTCAGGTTTTTGCAGACTCCATCAGGTTTTCTTCAGAATGGTCCTGTATTGGCTCCATCCATCTTCCCATCAATTTTAACCATCTTCCCTGTCCTGCTGAGAAAAGCAGCCCAAACCATGATGCTGCCACCACCATGTTTGACAGTGGGGATGGTGTGTTCAGGGTGATGAGCTGTGTTTCCCAAAATAACGTTTGATTGTGAAAAGTTCGTTTTGGTTCATCCACAACCTTCTTCCACATGTTTGGTGTGTTCCCAGGTTTTGGAAACTTTACCACTTATGGTATCTTAAGAATTTCTTCTTGCACTCTTCCTAAACCAGATTTGTGCAGTATACACTGTTGTTGTCTATGGACAGGCTCCCACCTCCTTAGTCTCGTAGATGTCTTGTGTCTCAGCTTGCGAGCTGTTAGACGGGTCTTCATAGATTTGTAGTGGTCTGATACTCTTCCATTTCAATATTATCGCTTGCACAGTGCTCCTTGGGATGTTTAAAGTGGAAATTTTTGTATCCAATCCCTTTAAACTTCTCCCACAACAGTATCCGGACCTGCCTGGTGTGTTCCTTGTTCTTCATGATGTCTCTGCTTTACGGACCTCTGAGACTATACAGAGCAGTGCATTTATACGGAGACTTGTTACACACAGCTGGTTCTATTTATCATCATTAGTCATTTAGGAACATTGGATATTCAGAGATCTCACTGAACTTGGAAAGTTTGCTGACTGAGTAAAGGCTGATAATTTTGCAGCCCACTTTTTCAGTTTTATTTGTTAAAAAGTTTGAAATACATGATTTTGTTCCACTTCATAATTGGGCCCACTTGTTGTTGATTCTTCACAAAAAATTACAGTTTTATATCTTTATGTTTGAGGCCTGAAATGTGGCAAAAGGTCGAAACGTTCAAGGGGGCCGAATACTTTCGCAAGGCACTGTATACCATTATACAGATATACCGACACCCTATTGGTTTGTGCACCTGCACAGACCCGGTGCTAATACGGCACCGTTGCCATAACAACCGTTATCTACCGGACCAAACAGCAACACGGATTTCGGTGCCTTATTAGGTGCCACTTAAATGCCTGCGCTTCTCTTTGATTTTTTTTTTAGATACTTTTTATTGTTTTATATTTTTGAACGTACAGAACAGACAAATACAATTGAACAAGGTGCTCCTTTTTTTGTGGAGGTGGGGTAGTGCACTATAGGCCCCTGTGGGGGCTAAGCATTTTTCCCCCCTTACATTACTTTTATACTTTAAGTAGTTTTGAAACCATTACCTTTACACTTTTACTTGAGTAAAAAGCTTGAGTTGATACTTCAACTTCTACAGAAGTCTTTTCAAACCCTATTATCTATACTTCTACTTGAGTAAGGAATGTGAATACTTTTGACACCTCTGAGCAGAAGTAGCAGTGCTTCGCCTTCTGAGAATATAGTTCCTAGTATGTATACGGTTACAAGATGGCTGTGGCTCATGTGACCTTGTTATTTGTACACGCTGTGACTATACAAATCACAACATGTTGGCGTTATTTTTTCACTTATTGGGAGCAGTAGGCTAGATGGAGCCAGTTACCTCCAGGATCTGTGTTAAGTTAGGCTAGATGGAGCAGGTTACCTCCAGGATCTGTGCTAAGCTAGGCTAGCGGTGGGTGCATCAGACAGAGTTACGACACGCACAGAGATGAGAAGGGTACGTATGGACTGATCTAACTCTGGAGGATACGGGGAATAAGCTAAAGTCCCAATAAGTTGGCGTGTTCCTTTAAAGTCACTTCAAACTGATGAGAATAATACCTAAAAAGTTTATTTTATGGATTCAAAGTTTTAATATTTCATCACAACATGTTCTCACCTGGTATCTCCTCAGTGTTCTTCTGTTCAGTCACTGGTGAAGACGGAGATTTTGTGAGAAAAGACAACAAGAGTAAAATTAACTTCATCACTGTAATCATTATGTTTCAGTATATTGTTCAAATAAGACAATTTGAAAACATTATGATGTAAATACTCACTGGTAACAGACAGAACAACCATAGTATCTGGACCTTGATGTTGTCCTGATCTGAACTGTCTGCAGGTGTAAGGACCAGCATCCTCCTCTGTGACCTTCTTTATAACCAGAGAACAGTTCTCTCTAAGACTCAGTCTGTCTGATTTAACTCTGGCTTCTTCTTTAATCTGCCCGAGTTCAAACAGCGTCACTGTGTTTCCTGAACGACTGAAGAGCCAGGTAGTACTGTTACACGTTCTCTGACCGTCTATCACATATTCACAAGGCAAAGTGACATCATCTCCAGCTCTGACAGTGAAGGAGAGGAAATGGTTTCCAGCTGCTGCTGTTAAGAAGATGAGAGAAAATAAATGTCTGTTGTGTTCATAGTGTGACGATTAGTTCACTAAACTCACCATGTTAAAAACAAAACAGATTTCTCTTAAAATACCATTTAACTAACAAGTAAGTTAAGTAAATTCAATAAGTATGATACATTTTTAATGTGCCTTCCATTTATATATGATATAAGTCTTCTTACCTGTAAAGTGAAGCAGCGGTATCAGAAATAAAGACATTTTGATCCATTTGAACTCTTCCATCGTGCTTCTCTGTGTCTCTGCTTCTTCTCTCTCTCTCGTTCTGATGCTCAGAACGGTTTCTAAAATAGTGCTTTAGTCGAGAGATGCTGCACCTACTTCCTGTAATTAGGATGTCACTTCCTTATGACTTTTAGGGTTAGTTGTAGGCTGTTTGAATTCCTTATAGACACCAAACAGCCAAAAAGGTTTTTACAATTTTCACTTTTTCATTTTTTAAATGTAGTTTTCTCATAGTTAAATGTTTCTGTGTTCATTGATCCAATCTAACGCTGCAACAAACAAACTGTATTAATCTCATATTGAATCCGGTGTTCACACTGTGTCCTGTCCCAGGGTGCATTTGTGAAACTGACATCTTTCACACCTGAAAAGACAAAAAAAGACGATTGAGGAAGTTGAGCGTGTGAAGATTATTGGTTAAGATAAATGTTTGCAGTAATGCAGCTTGTTTTCTTCAGATGGTGTTTATTAGAAACCAGACAGGATTCATGGTGATGTTTGACAGCACACATGAACACACAGCTGAAGAGTCAAACTCCTCGCCCAGCAGGATTTCACTCTTGATGTCCGTGGTGTAATATGGTGATACTGTAGCAGCTGATAGAACACACAGAAGATGAGGTTTTACTGTCTGACACCTCTTGGTTCCTCATTTTATTTTTGCAGTTTGTTTCTGAGAACTGAAGAAGAGGTGTTTGGGTGAGAATGTGGGTAACACCAGCAGCAGAGCTCTGCAGGTTTTACCCTCTAATGAGCGACAAGATAAACATCAGAAATTCTAATATTGAACACATGCGGTAAATGAGCGTCTCACAGATCTTAAAAGGATAAGGATAGTTAAGATTTTTCAGTTGTGGTTGTATGAGTTACTTCTCCATAGTCAGTCTGTTAGCTACAGTAGATGGTGGTTTGCACACCCCCAGTTTGGAGAAGCAGGCAGGAGTACCGACCACCCGCAGCGCTACCATTGGGCCCTGGTGGGCCTGGGCCCACCCATTTTAGGTCTGGGCCCGCCCCTTTTGACCCAGGCCTATAGTGTGTAGTGAGTGATTTTCATTCTAGCAGTTCATCCAATAAGCAGCCCGAGAAAAGCTTTGAGTGAAAGCTTCTCAGCTAATCAGCGGATTCTTCCCCACGTGTGGACTCTTAAGCATGCCCACAGGCTGCATCGTCACCAGCAAGTGATCCAATGAAATGAATGACGTTTGCGCGCAAGCTTTTCAAGCAAGCTCAATGAGACAGACACAGACAGTAGCTATTAGTTAGTATGAAACGCAAAGCAAAACAGCTTGTTTTCATTTAAATTCAGCAAGAACGCCTCGAGGAGCAGGAGGAGGAAACTCCTGCCATTTTAAGTAACGCGGTTACAAGTGACGAGTAAACCATCCTGCTCGGCTGCCCTCTCCCCATCAAGTCCTCCCGTTGCCACCCCCTCACACCAGCAAGGCAAGTAGGCAGTTAAGCAAACATTAACATTAGTGTCTGGCTGGCTGTATGCAGCCGTATCCTGTTTTTTTTTGGCTTATTTTAACTGGCCCATCCAGTTTTCTGGAGACCCACCTACAATCACAATCCTGGCGCCGCTAGTGGTACTGACGCAGCAGTCTGTAGTCGAGGCACCAACTGTCAAGTCCGAGTCAAGTGTTGAGGCTGTGGTGTTCAAAGCAGAGTCACCAACAAAGAGTGTGAGATCAAGTCTTAGTCGAGCCAAGGGTCCAGAGAATAGTGACTGGAGTCGGACTCGAGTCCAAGTCCAGGAATCGAGTACTCCATCAGTGGCCCATTGAAACGTTACAGACTAAATATATATAAATATCTTATATAAAAATGTTAGGTCATGACGCATTACACATAAAAGTAGTCAGAAACTTCATACAACTTCCGAGTTCATGAATGCTCAAGTCCAATTTCATAAACCCTCGAGTCCGAGTCCATGCCAGCGTCAAATCATGAGTCAGGACCGAATCAGAGTCCAGGACTCGAGCCTCTATCACTGCGGAAGCTAAGCAATGTTCTGCTGTGGACGGGGGCAGCAGCTAAATAAACGCGTAAATTCTCTCAGAAAGACTTGTAAGCTTCATTCATCTCTCTCTCTTTCCTAAACTAATCAGCTGATTCGGGGCGTTCACTTTTGAGCTAAACCCACCAGAATTGGCGATGAATTCCATGAGCCAATCACAGCATTGCATCCCTGCTTTAAAGTGCCCATATTATGAAAAAAAAATCACTTTTTCTGGGATTTTGCGGGTAGTTCTTTGTGTCCGTAAGTGCTTCCACTACTGTTGAAAATACAAATTGGCATTGAAAACATCAATCCATATTGGTACTGAGTGAAATACGGTTTACTGAAAGTGTACCCTTCAAACATCAAATAATAATCTCACAATGCTATTATTTTATTTCCCTTTGACATTTTGTATTATGATGGTTTTTCAATGTCAATCTACGTTTGCTTATGCAAACGCTTAATACTAACGCTAATGCTAACGCTAATGCTAACGCTAGCATGCTACGTCGTTCTCAATAGCAAAGCACTGCTACAACACACACAAGTTCACCATAATCTACAAAAGAACTACTTACATGTGTGCCCTCATTTAGAAGTCTCGCAGCTAATCCTGCCTTGTGACTGACCAAAGTTGGAGAAACAGGCTTTCTTTTACTGTCTCTAGAGTTAGCTAGCTGACATGATCTACATCTGAACTACTGAGCATGTGCGAGTGCAATCAAAGATAGTACAGAAGAAGATGAAAAGAGGTCTCACTCTGTAGCTAAAACAGAAACCAGGTGAAAAGAGGATCTGCAGCAGTGAGAGAGAGCTGTGCAGTACAACAACAATATGGTGTTTTTTGAAAATTAAACCATGTAAACCTATTCTGGTCAGTGGCGGTGCGTGGCAAATTTGACCGAGGAAGCCAGTGAGCTTAGTATGTATACTTGCTCCATCGTATATCTGATAAATGAGCTTTGTTTCAGGATTGTAGTTGGCAAGTGCCCGCATCACCACAGCAGTTATGGCTTCAGCATCTCGTTCAAGGCTAACGTCAAAGAAACCAAGAAACCGCTCACATATCATTCCCTTTTTATTTACGTAGCGGATAATGACCGTCAATTGGCACTTGCATGATTTATGTGGTGTCATCCACTTCCACTGCTATGAATGAGGCTGTGTTTATTTCTTTATCTATTTCTTCCTGAATAACATGAGCAGTGCTCTCTATCTATATGTCATTCTGAACTGTCTTTAACACACCCGTAAATGTTGTAGCTGATAGGCGCTCTGCTAGCGTTGTCAAACTCGGCGACAGCTTGCACCAGAGCCGCGGGAACATATTTTGAATTGGGGGTGCTGACAAAGTTTTCAGCCAAAGTCAACCACCACACACCAAACTGCAGCCATCACAATTTAATGAACTGTATAGAGATTCAATTCATATAAATAGCCTATCCAAGACCGTAATTAGTCTGCCGTGGGCTACTGATCCCGAAACACCGGGAAATAATAGACCGTTATCGCTATTCATATATAGCGATTTAATACTGTCAAGATGAAGACAAAATATCTCTATTTAATCAGTCACGAATTTGATGGGCCAATCACAGCATCACAACCCCGCTTTAAATCTGTTTCTCTCCCTGTGCTATTAGCTGTTGTTTCAGGCAACGCGGGCAACTTTGTCATTCAGACGGCTGCGTGGCTCTCGTTCCGTCTCTGTTTTGGTAAGCCTCATTCTGCCTTCCCCGAAATGCGACAAAAATCTAGTATCTGGGGATTGGTTCTCTGCGGTGTTTAAATCAGAGGACCCCAGGCTATGCAGAGAGCTGTAGTGATGGCGAACTGAAGCTTTCTGAACCAGTGAAGCTTTCAATCCAATTGTATCGAAAAAAAGGTTCAATACTCAAAGCTTCAGGACTCTATGAGGACATCTAGAGGTGAAAGGAAGAATAGCACTGTGTCACAAACTGTTTCACAGATGGCCTGGGACGCGTTGTTATGTCCCAGTGTATTGTTTGTTAATTGTATAAATAAAAATATGAGATCACGACAAAAATAAAACCGTTCCACAGATATTAGGCATGAATGTCTTTGAGTCGAAGAGGAGTACATTTTGTGTATGAATTCATGAATAAATAAATAATGACATAAATAACTATGCCTATTTGTGACCTAGCATCAATGAAAATGTCATTGCCTTCTCCACAAAATAAAACTATAAAGTTAGGATTTTGGTTGTGAACGTTTCTTGTGTTTGTAAACAAATACATCAATTTTGGAGGGAAATTAATGTAGAACAGACATTGTACACTCGTTTCTGTGATTATATTAACATGAATTTCAAAACTCCGCACCAAGATTATTTATTATTTTTATTCATAAACTCAATTGTCTGTCTTGTAAACCCGAAAATACAAATAAAAAAATCATTAAAATCATGAACTCAGGTGACGACGGGAGCTGGCTGCAGGATGACTCAATTAAAAACCACCATGAACAGTTTTTAATGTTCAATCAGACTATAACTACTCCAGAGTCTGCTCTTGAGACTTTGCTCTAATTATCGGGGCAGGATTCGGGTTTCGGGACACCTGCTTGGATTTCGGGACTGTCCCGAATTTTTCGGGACGTCTGGTCACCCTATTTGGGACAGTGATGGTGCTTATGGACAATAACAGTGCTCGTGGACAGGTCTGGGGGATATTATTGTGCTTGGTGACAAATGTGTGTGGGAATAGACATCAAATGTCATTTTTATTCAGAAACATAATTATTTCCACTGTTCCAGGGCTGAGCCTATTTCTTTTCTTACCTGCAGTAAACTCGCTATAAACTTTCTATGAACTCTCTACTCGCTATAACAATCGCTATAATAATCTCTCTATATTCACTAACTCTCCTGACTCTCCTACTGCAACAACCCACAAATACCAGACAAATACGCGCCCTGTGTCGCACTATTTTTAAAGCTTTGAATTCAACTTCGAAGCAGTCACGTGGGTGTGTGTGAAACGAAGCTTCGGACGTCACTGGTCACGTGATCATCTCAAAACGAATCAAGCTCCGATACAAAGCTTCATTCCAAATTGATTCATTTCTTCGATACATGCCTCGAAGCAGGGGGTTCACAGGTAACATCACTAGAGAGCTGTCCATAGGGAAATGTTTGGTGGCTTTCGGGATTTTTCGGGATGTGATCTGTTCCGTGTACCCGGAAAGGAGACTAATCCAAATTTGATACATGTCATGTAAACATCATATTGCGGTTTAATATTCTGAATAAGGCTTTTTTCCGAATATAGCATTTTCCGATTAAGACGTGCGATATTCCGGTATTATTTGGGTTTTAGAGGCATTCTTTGGACATATATACAGTGCATTCGGAATATGCGTCTCAATCTGGGTCTCTAATATCTGAATGAAGTGTCTTTTGCCTGCATATCAATTCATGTAGTTCTGTTCTGTCCATAAAGTATAGGGTGGAGGAAATGGTAACAGGTCCTCGCTTGCATCATCTGAGTGAACATAACCAGTTAGTTTCGTTGTTCCTGTCTTAAGTTCCTTAAACTATTGACTTTAAAAATACAAAAAAATAAGAACATGCAGAAAAAAAAAACACATAACATATTGAAACCACAAGCCTCAATATGATGACATGTCAGTTCCTCATTCTGTTGAAAGATGCACAGAATGTCACTGTTGCAATCATTTTGGTAAGCTGTAATTTTCCTCTTACGTTCTTCTGCAGAAATAATAAATGAGGCCTGTTTCTGTGTCTGTTGGACAACTATCACAAAGTCAACATGCTTCCAAAATACCTCCCTTAATGGAGGGTGCAGTCGTTGATTGATATTTTCTGTCAATACATCCAACTTTTATTGTTTAAGACATGACACATGAATCTATTAGAACACATGTATTAGTGAGAATTTGACATTTATTTTCAGCAGTGTTGTAATGTAACGGAGTACAATACTTCGTTACTGTAGCCTACTTAAGTAGAAATTTCACGTATCTGTACTTTACTTTGCTATTTAAATTTATGTCAACTTTCACTTTTACTCCACTACATTTCCTAGATAAAATGTATACTTTTACTCCGTTATATTTCCACTAAGCATCTTCGTTACTCGTTACTAAAAAATAAAATTAGAAGAAATGTGTGTTCGACTGCAATAAGGGACGTTTGGCGAATCACTGCTCCTAGATTGCATTACGCACGCTCCGCACGCCGCGCGCTCTATTTCAGCGCTTGTTTGTTGCAAACCGCCATGGAAGCACGAGCACCTACTGGAGCACCTACTGGAGGACCTCCCGTTATCGTAGACCACCAGGCTCGACATAAGCAATGGCCCGATGGCCCGGGGCCAGTAAAAACGTATGTAGGGTTGGTTGCAGCCACAGTCACTGGTGTGTGCGTTACTTCACGCAGCACATGTAGCCTACTGACTGGAAACGTTACCGAGGATTATTTACCGCCGATGGCGCAGATGAACTAACGCTACACTCGTTACTGTAAGTAGGTAGACTACAATAAAACCTCCATGATTAAAGAGTCAATACTTATCAATAACCCACGTACCTGTTCTACAGGCAGAAACACGTAGAAACCATATCTCAGTCTGCGCTGTCCACTCTCGTCCACCGCGCTGTGCAAACACAGCTCTACTCTGCAAATAGCGACTTTACAAACGAGCTAAAATGAAAGATGTCAGTTTGTAGTCTAACTGTCTTAATTTGCAACCAATCTTGAACTTTGGACAGACTCTTGCTGATTTCTAAACGAGCCATCCTCTCGCTGGAGCGGTAAACCTATGGATGTATTTAAAGACCAAAACAAATACACGTGGCTACTTAATATGCACGTGAATGACGCGTTCTTCATTGTTGACGATGTTGCCGGTTGTAGGCTATTATTTAGCAACAGAATCGTCTTATTTCAAATTAGGCATACAGGACTAATCTGAGATCATTTTCTAGTTAAGTAGCCTATCTAGTTATCATTATGGATTTTCCATGTTTTTAGGGGTTTGCTTACTAATGTAAAAAATATAGCATTAATTTAGTAAGAAAGTGAAAATATCAAGATGACAAGATGATGCGTATTAGGTATAATTTTATTTTCTTTATTTGAATGTAGTTGATGACCCCTGGTCTAGCTTTGCTGCTAATGGCACAACATCCAGTGGCAGTGGTTAGCTGGGTTAGAACCATTTTCTAAAGCATAGGTGCGGCGTATATTTTCCTGTTTTTTTGTCCTTTTCCAATCACACCTATGATATTTCTTTCAGGGCCAGTAAAAATGTAGAAGGGGCCAGGAAAACTCTGATCTACTGGGGCCAGTGGGGATTTTTTTTTATGTTGAGCCCTGCGACCACCCCGACGATAGTGGTGAACTCGGTGAACAGGGTAGTGGTGAAGATAACGTCATACACCCGTGTTGCAAGAAATGTTTCTGTACATTGATGTCAGCTCTAAACATATGCTGTTTGTTCTTTGAACTTAAGAGAATTGTGTCTGAAAAGTCCCTGAATATGCTTTATGCTTTACTATAAGAAAGCCACAATAAAAGTTCTAACCGCTTGCTTTTAAAAAAAAACAACTTTTACTTTTGATACTTAAGTACATTAAATATCAGAAAATTACTTTTGATACTTAAGTACAGTATATATCAGATACTTTAAGACTTTTACTTAAGTAATATTCTAAAAGGTAACTTTCACTTCTACCGAAGTCTTTTTCTAGTACGATACTTGTACTTTTACTCAAGTATTGCTTTCTAGTACTTTATACAACACTGATTTTCAGCAGATCATATTTTCAGTTCTAAAGAAGACAACACTGTTACTGACTCTATTCACAATCAAAACTCATTCAAACCTACTCTGTAAATGAGTAGAAACATACCCTATCAAAGTAGATTCAAATGAGTTTTTTCTGCACACATAGGGATACAAAGTGAGATCATGCTTAGCTACTTACACATTAAAAAGTCATCAGACAGAAGTCGTTCTCAGGAAGTTGTTAGTATGTTCTGAAGATTTTCAGAACTGATGCAGGAAAAGATAAAATGTTCTGAAATGTACAGCAAACTAAAATTATAAAAAAAAGGCTTTAATATCTGGCTGCAAGTGAGAGTTGCTTTAAAGGCACTGACACACCAAATCGACGACCGACCATCGGCAGAAAAGGCAGTCGGACTGATCAGTCTCCCTGAGTTGGTCAAAAAAGTGCCTCGGAACACAACGAGGCGACGCCATCTTGAGCGTACGTTCTGCGTGTGCACGAGACGTAATACGTCTCCATAACAGCAGGTGGCGCTAATCTGTATTGTCGCCCAAAAAATTAAAACCAGCAGCTGATTGGACGAACGCGTCACGTGGGTCTGGCTTCTCCCGAATTTCAAAACAGACCATAATGGCGGCTCGTTCAGAATACGAGCTCGTATTTTACGAAAATAGTTCACAAAATGTTTCTGAAAACATTTTAAGCGAGAAATAGGCCATGCATCATTTCAGATCGACAAAGGTCAATTTAAAAGATTTTCGTCAGATTTTGAGAGGCGTTTGTCACGCTCATCCTGCTCGTCATCTCCGGTAATTGGTCATTGAGTCCGACTGCCCACCGGCCGATTCAACAAGTCAAATCGGCCCAAATGAACGCAGACGGCTCCTCCGACTGACGAAGGCACGGAACACACCAAACACACTCGGGTTACCGACCTCGCCAGACTGTCCGACGGCCGATAATCGGGTTGGTGTGTCAGCGCCTTAACACAACATCAACTTTGTCTTCAAAATGATGCTGTGAAGAAATGTTTAACAGCAGTGGACTCATTTCTCTGGAGAGCTGACGTCTGTGTGGAAGTTGTTGATCAGGGGAGTATAGGGCTGGGTGATATGGAGAAAATCAAATATCACGATATTCTTGACCAAATACCTCGATATTGCGACGATATTGTAGGATTGACAATTGGTGCTTAAACAAAATATTATTTACACAATGACATTTTTGATAAATAATCATCAGAAATGTCAATTAAATGAGTGTGTGTAAAGGCAGATAAAAGAACAGCTAGAACCGTCTGAGTTCAGAAAATGACATCACTTTACTCTAATGCAGCCTTTAAAACCAGGACAAGACAACACTTAATATATTACGATTTTACGATATCCAAAATCTAAGACGATATCTATAGTCTCATATCACGATATCGATATAATGCCCAGCTCTAGGGGAGTCTGACAGAAACAGAAGGCTCTCCAACGTTTTCAAAGTTCACAGTGCCGCCATGTTCATCTCCATCACCATGCACCTGTGAAACACAAAGAAACACTTGAAGTGGAAGAAATCAATGTTGAACTCGAGCAGTCCATCATGTGTAACGACGCCTCAAACTCGCATCCCAAAAACAGGAACAGTTAAATGATAATTATTTTCAATTTTTTTTTTTTAAACATTTTTAACTCACAGTGTTGTCATCAGGTGCTCTACGGTTCCCTGGAAAATAAACCACAGTTCAGCTCCGGGCTGACACTTTGTGTTAATCAGGTGCAGAGAAGGGAAGCCTTTGTCCCCAGGGCTGTCCAGCTTTTTAACTCCCAACCTCCCTGATCCAGCATCCATTATTTCTTTTTAGAAACTGGAAAACGATGAATACAGTTCTGTCAATCAGCTAAGTGTTTAATGGTCTAATCATTTCAGATGGACTTGTAGGCCGTTATATTGTTGGTTACATTTATAATAAAACATCAGATTTTATAAACTACATGTGTTTTGTGTGCAAAAATCTTAACTTGTAAAGTAACTAGTAACTAAAGCTGTCAGATTAATGTAGTGGAGTAAAAAGTACAATATTTCTCTCTGAAATGTAGCGGAGTAGAAGTAGAAAGTGGCATGAAAACAAAAGACTCAAGAAAAGTACAAGTACCTCAACATTTGTACTTAAGTAAATGTACTTAGTTACATTCCACCACTGATGATGATTTAATGACTTTTATTACATTAGCACTTTAGTTCACCTCCTGGGCACTGCCAAAGTGCTCTTGAGCAAGGCTGGTTGGTGTGAATGTGCTCACCTCGAGCTCTGAGGAGGAGAACAGTAATCCCAGCCATTAGGAGGACTTCAGCCACATGCAGAGCCAACATGATGTAGTTCAGAGCAGACCAACCGGTACCAGCTGCGGAATAAAAACGACGTCAGAGAAGAAAGTTGATGACACAAAATCAGGAGCACGAGTCATGCTAAAGTCGGTCGCTCCTCCACTTTGTTCCAGACTGAAATATCTGGACAGCTATTGGATGGATTACCATGAACTCTTCATGATCTCCTGAGGATGATGCCTGCTGACGTTGGGGGTTCCTCTGGTTGATATTTTTGTATTTTGATTTTTTTATTTAAACATCTCAACAACTGCCAATGTAAATACAATCTACATTTTTAACCAAATCTACAAAATTTGTATGAATTACAAAAATGACATCGGGAGCAATTTGGGGTTCGATGTCTTGCCCAAGGACACTTTGACATGGGACTCCATGGCCAGGGATTGAAACCACCGACCTTCCGATTGGTAGGCAATCGCTCTACCACCTGAGCAACAGCCGGTAAATTAGAACAGTTCCCTCCTTGTGTTTGAGAGTAAACCATGCATTTTCTGTTTGGGCTGCAGAGATAACAGCTAACACCATTCATTAGCAGGCACATGTAATTAGTTTGGATCACATTTTGAACCCACTTGTAGCAACCCATTTGGCAATGGCTTGAATGTAGCGGACGTTTATTAATATCAAAAAGTTACACACTAAGGCTTTAAAATACATCAGATAATCAAACATTTGTTACATCAGGATGATGTGATGTTAAACAGCTCAACGTGTCATTTGCTTTTCTCACCTGAGGACTGAGGAGGACTGAAGGGGAACACTTTTATGGTGGGCACGTAACCATCTGTCACTTTACACTTGAGCAACTCATACGTCTTAGAAACCTGCAGGAAATGAGAAGTCGGAAAGGAGACAGTGGCCGAGCAGCCAGACTGCGATGTTGTCACGCCTCTGTCATCTGGACCCTCAAAACTCAGTTTTTTTTACCCTCATACAGCCACTTCACTGTGTGAGTACATCCATCATATGTCGACACAGAGCAGTTTAACGTCACCGTATCACTGTCCTTCTCTTCAGTCACTGATAATGATGGAGATATTGTGAGAAAAAAGACAACAAGAGTTAAATTAACTTCATCACTGTAATCATAATTATTGTGATGTTTTGATTGTTGTTTAACTTACCAACTTATTAGCTGTCTGGCCTCTGTTTGTCTGTTTTTGGGACATTTTGGATGTTGTTTCATGTGACTAATTTGCATTTCGAAGTCATGAAATTAGCATCAGGGTTTTGTTTTATCTTAAAGGATAAGACAGAAGGAACAGAGTAGAAATGGAAGAAAAGGATATGGCTGTCACTTTTTAAATTGATAATATTGGTTTCTTGACTGGTTGTTGACATAAGTGTAGCTCTAATACAGTAACAAAAGTGTGTGTGCAAAGATTTTGCAAACACAAGTTACAAATACCCTGGGGGCTCAGCCCCCCCGTCTTTCAATCCTAGTGATGTCCGTGCCCTAACCCAAACCTAACCATTGCTTAATCCTGGTGCCTTCCAGGCAGCGCTGCCTGGAAGGAGACGTTGGGGGGCTAAAAACACAGATAAACGCCTCAGTCTGTCGGATTTAGCTTTGCCGATTGCAAAAATCTGCCTTTGAATAATCAAAGCTGCTGATGCTGTGTTTCTTAATTTAATTTCGATGCTTTTGCGCTTTTTTAAATGTTTTGTCACTTTTTTCAACTTTTTTTTTTTTTAAATTCATGGTCAATAAACAGACTTTATGACACTGTCCCTCATTTTTAAGTTAGAAAAAACAGATATGAATTATTTTGACTAATAGATTTCATCATAGGATGTTGAGTGGATCACTGACTGGTTTAGTCAGGATACTGTTTTGAAACCATTTAAACAATTTTTTCAAACTTCAATGGAAGGAATCATTCATTTTACCATATCACCTACATCCATGCATCCATGTTATTTTTGTCAATTTGGTTGGAAGAAACCCATATTTCTGATATTAAAAACTTGAAACAAACAGGGTTTAAATTTGACCCGAGGACAACACAAGGGTTAACTTACTATTACTGGAAAGCAAAGAGACTAATTGTCTGTCTTGGTTAAATGAAGATTAGGTAGTAAAGTTAAATTAATAAATTAGCTTTCTTATGTTTCTGTTATTCATATACATGTGCTATGTGTCCTTACCTGTGAACTGAAGCACCAGTATCAGAAATAAAGACATCTTAGTCCATCTGAATTCAGCCATCGTTCTTCCTCTGTGTATCTCTGCTGTTCTGATTCTCTCAACTGTCCGACTCTCTAAACTGATGCATCTCATGAGGAAATCAGTATAAATATTATCTGCTGTTAAGAAAGAGGCACTTCCTCATTGTCTCATTTTTTTTTTCCTTTTGAAGGTGGAGCAAATCAACTTCCTTCCATTGAAGTTTGAAAAAATTGTTTAAATGGTTTCAAAACAGTATCCTGACTAAACCAGTCAGTGATCCACTCAACATCCTATGATGAAATCTATTAGTCAAAATAATTCATAATATCTGTTTTTTTTCTAACTTAAAAATGAGCAACAAACAGTTTCCACTGGTAAAAACCCCCCAAAAAACTCCACAGGATGATTCTTCAATAATGTATCTTTAAAAAAAAAGGTTATGTCGGTACAGCATAAAGAGTAAAAAAAAAAAACGAAGACGCTCCTCCAGCTGGTCACACCCTGATATTCTTTTTCTTTTGTCCTCCTTTTCCTCTGTACCTGTTTCACATCTATCTTAAACAAGCACATCTTACTACGCTGTGGCCTATCCTGAGCGTGTGTGTGTGTGTGTGTGTGTGTGTGTGTGTGGAGACCCAGGCAAACACAGCGTCTTCTCATAACCTTGATTCCCAGTCCAACAAACAATTAAGAAAACAGAAAATCCACCAAACCATGCAAATAATAACTGTTGAAACATCTACAAACGGCAACACATGTACCAATAAAACCAAATGCAAAATACACACTGCTAAAACCAAAACATGCAACGTTGGGATCAAAATGAAAAGCTAACGCTAAAGTCACATTCTGACACGTATGAAAGAATACATAGACTGAAATACATAAAAACAGATAAAAACATTTTAAAACAGTTAAAACAGTCGACGGTACAGTGTGTTGAAGTGCTGTAGTATGGAGTTAGCGGGGCAGTCTGTTGAAGTGTTATGGTGCTCAACACATGTGGTGTGCATTAAACGTGGGGCTGCAAGTCATCCCCCCTTTCCTCTTCAACTGTTCTAAAATAAAGGGGGAAAAGCCCTAAAAAAAATTAACTAAATACCCTCTAACGGTAATGTTGTGACACTGATGTTTTTTACCTCCTGAAAAGAAGAATAGGACTGAGGAAGTTGATTGTTGGTTAAGTAATAATTGTTGGGTAAGTAATGCGCTACAGTAGATGGCGGTCGGCACGCCTCTAATTTAATACTGGCACGCAAGCTAATTAATGTACTGCTGTGGGCAGCATTTAAACACATTCTAGACACCTAATTACCTCATACAACCCCACTTCAAAATAACTGAACTATCCCTTTAAATAACTGGAGGTAGAGCATTAAACTCCACCATCCCATTTTGCACAAATGCAGTGTCTGGTCTGTTCATGTTGTTCTGAAATGAAAATCTTTGTAACATGTTAGTTAGTTAGTTAGTTAATACTGTCTGAGATGTACTTGCATTCATATTACGCTGCAGTAGGTAGTCATGTGCATCCACCATGAGAACTTACAAAAGAAATTTGACCGATTAGATGTCACTGTTGGTGCATTTCTATCTGTATTTTAACACATTTTAGCCCTAAAAAAGCCCTAAATTGCGGGATGGAAATGTGCTCGGAAACTATTTTAGCAGATTTTACTACAGTAAACACAATTCTATGGTGCGTTTGTGACACTGATGTTTTTCACCTCCTGAAAAGAAGAGGACTGAGGAAGTTGAGTGTGTAATAACTGTTGGTTAACTTAACGTTTGCAGTAATGCAGCTTGTTTTCTACTAGTCTCGCTTTGCCAGGCCCTCCTCCACAGCGCTGCGGAGGAGGGCCTGTCTAGTCCACACAGCATTCCGGGATGGGAGAAAAACAAGCTCTGGTTTATTGGCATTTCTTTAAACCAATCACAATCACAATCGGGTAAGCGCCGGACAGAGCCACGGTGCCGCTGCAAAATAGCTAAATAGTGACGCCTTATCACGGCCCTCGGTGTCTGATACCGACGCACAAAGCTCCCACATGCACGCCAGAACGGTGACCAAAACAGAGAAGCTCAGATTACAACACACAGCGGGAGTGGGACTTCATTCTCTGCTCAGGACGCCATTACTCTACATTTGTTTGCTGCTATTTTAATGTTCTGAATGTCAAGTACAGCCCGTTAAAAGGTTTTTTCTCCATATAAATGAATCAAGGAGTTAATATGTCAGAGGTGGTTTTTTTGTTTTTAACTTGTTGGAGATTACCAGTACATAAGATCAGATGGTTTTCTAAATAAAATATTTCACAGCTTTCAACTCATTGACATTTACATTTCAATATTAAGTTTTCAGTTGTGATTCAATTTCACAATCACGTTACGTTTCAAATCAAAGACCTTTTCCACGGCAGACATGCTGACATGTTGTCATAGTAGGAAAAGCACAGGTGTATTCCAAACTATTACTGATGGCTGCATTCCACTTAGGAGAGGTCCTGGTATTGTGCATGCTGACTCACTGAAATATCTTACTGGGACACTTGATGGAACTGAGCCATCGTTAAGGTTATCAATCTCAGCTGTGCTTTTCCTACTATGACAAGTCAAAATGTCTGCTGTGAAAAAGGTCCATTTGCTTCCATAGCCTGCGTTCATTCTGTATTATTATTTTGACATCTCTAGCCAAACTACATTCACCAAAATGCTAATCTAGTGACATAACCTCTTTTTGCATGAAAAGGTTTTCAGAGGGTTCTCTCCAAAGAGAAAGAAAAGGGTGCAATGTGTTTAGACATACTCCCGTTGTAACAGTTTGTCAAACCGTGATGCAATTTCACATAATTCATGCTACACGTTTACATTACTAAATGTACCTCTGTGGGAAACATGCTTTATAACCACCATATCTTTGCGTTCTCTGTAACAAAAACTGACATGTTCAGCTTGTAATAAAACACAGAAGCAACATTTAATAGGGGTAACCAATATTTTAATAATTTTTAATTTAGATATGAAAGACTTCATAAAATAAACTTTTTTTCCCCATCCAAATTGTGGCATGGAGGTGCCTCGTTTAGCATGTTCTCATAACTGGAATGAAATCATCTTTTTAAAACACTGTCATAAAAATGGGCAGTTTTTGATACAGTAATACAATTTCCCACTCGCGTGACGTCACAGAGGTCAAGAAAACAAGATCCAGCAGCTGCCTGCATCCCTGGAAACCATCCAGAAGAAACAAAAGAACACGTCGTACACAATCACAAGATCATCTGTGCCAAAACGGAACACGTCCCGCACTCTCGGTAAACATTGACGTGCGTTAAATTACCTTAAAGAAATGAAAACGAAGTGTGTGGAACCGAGTCCCCTTTAAAAGACACAACATACAGTCTAACATACAGAAACTACATCCACATGAAGCCATACAATCTTTAAAAAGGCAGTTTTATGTGCGTCCACATGAGCGCTTGTTTGCGTGCCGTCCATCCTGAAACACCTGAATAACACAAAAACAGCTTCTTCTCGTACCTCTACCATCTGGTAGAGAGCGGGACAAACATTAACATCTTTTAAACCTGTTTTCTGTCCCCTCCTGCTCTCCGTGATCACCTATATGGCCGTTTGAAAACAGCCAAAGTCACCATTTAGTTGTCCTCACTTGCGTTTACCTGTTTTTACTGCCAGATAATGGTATAACTAGTATATAATAAATGCTACATGTTCACTGCATGTCATTATTTTATGATTATGTCCAACGGTACAACTAATGATTCATTTCATTGTCGATTAGCCCATAGTTTCTCATTATTATTGCCTAAAATGCCACAAAGTAGTCCAAAATCCAAACATACTTAGATGACATAAAATAGAAAATCCTCACATTTTAGACGTTGGAACCAGCAAATGCTTGGCTTTTTTTTCTTCTTTTTTTTGCTTAGGCAATGACGCAAACATTTAATAGATTATCAAAAGAGCTGCAGGTAGCTTTTGAGGCAATCGACTACTTCTAATCGTGACATCTTCTGTCAAAAAGCGGTGTTGGCGATCGCCAGTATTGACCATTATGATCACAGAGAAAGCTGGAGGGGACAGAAGATTGTCTTTCTTAATGCCTCACAATCCTCAGCCACGACCGGGCCAGGCTAATGTAATGTATGTCAAGTTCAGTTTCACCCGTACACGCACAACATGAAATCTGAATGAAAAATCTGTTTTGGGGGTGTGAAATACACCGGCTGTGTGGACAGACGAGAAAAAGATATTTCAAATGTAGACAGCTTAATGTGACTGACTTGGAGTCAGTGCAATAAAGATAAAAAAAAGAAGCAGCAGCACATGGTCTTGATGCTGGATACTGGCTTTTTTGTGCAGCAGCTGGTCGTGAGACTTTTCACATTTCTCTTCAGTTTGTGAGCGAGGCTTCGGCGGCCTCACGGTCCCTGATTCCACCCGTGGCTTTCCACCAGGCTGGACCCGTGTTCGGGGGAAGGGAAAGAACTTCAGCGACCGGATGGTAAATTCGGACTTTGTGATTTGTCCGCTGGCTGAGCCATTTTGAAAAGGCGCCCCGCCAGCCGGGAACCCGGAAGTGCTCTCCTGTGCTCGACGAAGGCTGATGAAGTCATCAAAGTGGCTGGTCAAGCGTTTGGATAAAAATCGAAAGGTTCCCTGCCCTTCCCCCTGATTTTCAGTGCAAATCAGATAGAAAAGTCTTTTCGTGCTTCCACTGAGCCTCACGCTGAAGAAGCTGTAACAAAGCGCCTCAGTTTGCAGGGGATATTTTTCCTCTTTCTTTTTTCTTGTTTTTTTTTGTTTTGTTTTTTTTGGAAAAACCTCAGTAACAAAACTAGAATCTCAGTTAAAAATAACAAGGAGAAATATACACACATGTATGTTTACAATATATTATGTACATTTGCACTAGCTCTTGGAAAAAAAATCAACACAAAACTGCCTTTTCAATAGCGTAAAAAAATCACTTTGCACTATGTAACCATTAGGCGCTGATCGCGTTGCTGCTGGAGACGACTTCCTAGTACACAAATCCAATCACAAACATTTTCTCTTTTACTCTGCCGACATGCCGGCAGAAAATATTTGTTTAGTCAGATGTCCAGCAACAACGCGGCGTCAAAATGTTTACAAATGCAGGCAGCATGTTGAATCATGAGAAATTGTACTACAGTTAATAAAAAAACTCCCTAGATTGTATTTCAGTGTGTTTAAAAGGCCAAACTACATTTTTTACATGAATGCCTGTTTTCCAATTGTTGGCATTCAAGCGTGGATGCGACAGCAGACGTGGTCATGACTTCTCCTGAACCTTCAGCAGCGACTTGAGATGAACAGTCATTTGCTCTCGGCTCCGGTCGCTCGGCTGAGGCTCGTTTTCTCCGACCCAGTGGCTGGGCGGTTTGGGCAAGACGCTCGGCGACGGCGGCTCGCTGAACTTGGCCCCGGCGTAGACCTTCTCGCCGTCTTTGAGGTATTCGGGCGCGGCTTCGGCAGGCGGCGTGTTCGCGACCGGCGCAGCGTCGAAGGCGCGGAGGGGTTGGTTGTGCTCTCGGGGCGGAGGCTGGTGGCGAGGGTGGGGCTTGTTCGGGCTGCCCGTCTCTTTCCTCTTAGCGGAGCGGGAGGCTGCGGGGGTTTGGCCCTGCTTGGGCTTGTGGCTCCGCGTGATCATGTTCTGGGCGATTCGGTCCTGTCGGGGCTGGTTGCGGCCGGGTTGGCCACCGGGCTGTGCGGCTCCTTGCTCCGACCTGCCGCCTTTGGATTTCAGCAGCTAAGAAACAGAAAACAAACTCTTATTAATCGAGTTATCTAAAAAGAAATAGCATTATTCACTGGACAAAACAACACTCATATTAACCCTTGTGTTGTCTCCCCCCGCTGACCATGCACTTGTTGTCCTCACGGGTCAAAATAGAAAATTAACACTTTTTGACACATTTTCTGATGTTTTTGTCCCCCGTTTCTGATTTTATTTTACACTTTTTTCAATGTTTTTGTTGCTTTTTCCCCCCACTGTTGACGCTTTTTTCCACTACCACCAGTACTGTATACACACCACAGACACCAACTTATTACCACAAGTGTTACGCTTATTTTTCGGAATTCATGGTTAATAAACCTCGTTGGATTTTTAAATTAAACCTAATTTTTGAGTCAAAAAAGCTGAAATTATGAATTATTTTGACTAATATTAGAGGAATGTATGTATGTATATGATGGATAATCAAAGACTTGTGTATGTAAAAGTTGAGTTTAGAAACAGTTTCATTTTTTTTTTCAAATGCTATAAAATTTAATAAAACAACTCAAAATTATATGAAAGTATAGTGATCATTAACTGCACTTGTGAACCTGGAACCATCCATGTTATTTTCTCGGTAATTTGGTTGGAAAAGAAACCCATATTTCTTTTTTAAATATAGGTCTAGACATTCTGATAACGGGTCCAATTTGACCCAGAGTACAACATGAGGGTTAAAAAGGAAAGATCATTCTTGACCTTGGAAACAGAAGTTTGGCAAAAAAATCTGAACTCAAAGTTTACATGCTCACTTTTTTTTGGGGGCTTTTCCCTTTTATTGGGAAGTAGATCGACATGAAAGTGGGAGAGAGAGATGGAGGATGACACGCAGCAAAGGGCAGCAGGTCGGATTCGAACCTTGCGCCGCTGCAGGACTCAGCCAACATGGGGCGAACGCTCTTACTGGGTGAGACGTCCCACATGCTTATCATCTCACTGAGGGATTTATTTATTTCATATCTCACATGTGCTTCATTCTAGCGTTCCAAGCTTTTACGACTTTGTCAATCAATTTGTTCCTTATTCAAACCATTATTTATCCTTGAGAGATCATTGAGGGGCGGCCCTTATTTTAAATGTCATCGACTCAATTCATATAATTTTTTTTTGTTTTAATTATTGCATTGGGGGTCCTAGGGAGGCCCCATTCGAAAGCAACCAATTGCAGCCGTAGTAGGGCTGCTCGATATGAGGAATATATGAGATATGTTAAAATGTTGTTGAATGTGATGATATTTACTTGCGATAAATAAACAGATTTTACAGTGTACTCAGTTCTGCTGCTTACAGGATTCTGCTAAAATGCAACACATTTCTTGTTGAATTTAAAACAAGTGATTTCCAAGATTATTTTATTGAACAAATTGAACATTGAAAAAGCACCGCTTGAAAAAGAACAACAGGTACATTTCAAAGTGCAGTTTTCTACTGATACAAAATCAGAGTTACCTTGGCGATACATTGCAGCCTTTCGCAATGTGTAATGTAACGGTTATTATTGCGATGATGATAAAAAATACAGATATATTGTGCCGCCTATGCTGTAATCTATGAAGTTTAATAGTTTCAATGGATAATACATTGATTAAATGAACCCTGCACTGTTTACATGAGCTTCCTCTCCATGTTAATGCCTATAGGCAGGCAAGCCTGCCAGCAGATTGCAAGTTGGGCGTTTTATCTCTGTCAAGCTGCCAGTATAAAGACAGGCTTGTCTAGTTTCGATTCATCAAAACAAGGATTAGTAACTGCGTCACTTCAAACTGCCTCAGGCACTTGACACGATTAAATCTACTTTATTTTAAGAATGCAGGATTATTTTTTTTTTTATTATTTGATAGACTTTATTCACTTTTTTTAGTGAGGCTTTATAAGCACATAGCTAGCTTCCAAAGTTTGCTGACAGGGATGTGCATATGACTACAACTAAGTTATTTTTATTACAACTGATATAAATGACTTCAATCGATTAATCAAGCAATCACCAAAACAGGACAGATGTAAACACAATTTGGGGATATTTAATTTCAGGTAATTGAGGGAAACTGGATTTCATAAATAGGTTTAAACAGCCTCTTCATTAAAGTTGCACAATTTCTTGTATAGCTATTCTACCTCAATTTTGTACTTTTATAATTTATTCGTGTAACTTTATATACAGTTTTTATTTATTTTGTACTGCTACAACAACCGAATTTCAACGATGGAGGTCAATACAGATGTATTTTGTCTCATTTTCAGACTATCTGGGTATTAAACAGTCCGTTAATTGAAGTTCAGCGCAGACCAACAATGAACCAGGAAGTTACCTCTGTCCTGGGTCCCTGGTTGAGATGATGGAGGGTCAGCACGGCCTGTGTACCGAGAGGCAGCTCGGTACCGGGCTGAGCTGCTGGTTTGTTAGCAGATAAAGTGTTGTTGTTGTTGTGGTCGGACAGACGGATGTTGGGGATGTTTCTCGGAGGTTTCTGGTGATGCAGTGGCGCCGTCGACCGCAGCTTCCTCCCTTTCTTCAGCAGCGCCTGTCTCGTCTTGTTCACCCCATCGCTGCTTATCAACGATATCGGGTTGTTGTTTTCGACGTTACCGATGTTCGTTTCATCACCGTGAGTCGGGGATCCGTCCAACATTTTTTCGAACTGGCGAAAACATAAACAGGCTGTGAAATTCCTCCGCGGTTAAGTTAGCTAGTTTAGCTAACTACGTCACAAGCTAACAGTTAGCTAACGTTAAGCTACTTCTTCGAGGGCGGCTGATACACTTTCTTATCCGCAGACGCAGAAAGAATTACTAAACGAATAAAACGTTATATTTCCCCAGAAATTTCTGAAAGTCAACTTGTGGTATTTGAATATTTTCTGCTTCCAAAAACACCCTATAGACGTCCCTTATTCCGAGATGGCGTCGGTCCTAGTGAGCGTGTTGTTAAAGCAGAAGTAGCGCTGCGTTATCTCAAAATGTTAAGCTTGCCAGAGTAAAACATGACTTCCGGTGATGTATTTCATAATAAGATAGTTATCCGTTGAGCTCTATTGACGTCAGAGCATTATTGTCACTTTCTGTACACTTATTTTGTAGGAAACTTTCAACTTCCGAAAGTATTGTAGTGTAGCTTGACAAATCTTTACATTTAGGGGCCTCTTTGCCTCTGATTGGCGTAACCTGACATTCTCAACCAGGGTACTAGCCTATCAGAGGGAGAGTAGGGCGGGTCATGCATTACCACAGTTCATCCTGTCGGTGACGTTTGGTTGAACTTTTCTAAGGCGGGGCAAATGTAAGAGATAAAAAAAATGATAAAAGAAATTAAAGAGAAATTCTGTACAACTGGAAAACTGGACTGTGTCTCCAAATGAGTCCCTGCTGTTCACTCTGTGCTTTAGATTAAGAAAATAGTATGAGTTTTAACAGGGAATAATAAGATGAAAAACAAATACATCAGCCTTTACCCTGCACCAAAACTGGGTGTCAGGTTCTCTTATTTGTCTATAACAGCACTTGCAACAGAATATACTGTATGTAAATATATTATATGCTTAAATCTATTTGATTTGGCTAATTTGAGTTTTTATGCTTCTGCTCACAGTAACAACCTTCCTTAGAATGTGCCTGAAATGTTTTATACTTTTTTATGTGAACATGGTTTTAGTAGCTCTCCTTAATGTATCTAATTATTTTTAAATCATTAAGCAAGCCAAAATACCAAACATTTGTTGGTTCCAGCTTCTTCTTTTAAGGATTTTTTTTCTGTTGAAATGACTGTAAATGAAATAGTTTTGGGTTTTGGATTGTTGGTCAGACAAAACAAGCAATATGAAAACTGTTGGGCTCTGATAAATTGGCAATTTTGAGAATTTTCTAAATGATTAATTGTTTAATAATAATCGACAGAGAAAATACAGATGAATAAATAATGAAAATACTCTTTAGGTGCAGCTGTACAGATTTTTTTCCTTGTGTATGGAATGCTCTATATAACTAAGCTTAGCATTGCTAAATTAGTATTTTTGCTTATATGTAATAAATTAATAAATAGCCACAGACACTTAACACAAGTTTGGTACCACACAGTTTTACTGTAGAAAATGCGATGCACAGTTGACCACTTTTTGTTCCCAACAGACCCCAAACTTCATAACATTCAGTAAAATTCACGTCTTCTGTGCGTGCAACTACGTCTACAACTCATCCCAATATTTTAGAACCATGTTCAACAAACACTGACAATAAATTGGTGGGACTTGTACGTTTCATACAGTACATTTCGTAAGTGCACAAAAGTCTGAAAAACTATTAATCATGAGTGACGCAGGCGCTTTAATCTACTACATAATAATTATTTGGCAAAGAGAACCAAGAAACTGAAAGGCAAATCTTAAAACTCACATGGGAGGACATGTCAAAGGCTAGTATCAGTACAAAAAAATAGATATATAAACAATATACAAATACAACGGAAACATCTAAATATCCATCCCTGTGATCGCAGTACATATCATCCGTCACCTGTGTGACTGTAGAAGGCAAACCATGGAGGGTCCTGGAGGCGTCGGAGGCAGCGTCAGGGCTCAGGGCTGGGCCTCGGCTTCAGCAGGCTCGTCGTAGATGTAGCTGCCGACGCCGCCAGTGTTTACACCTGATAGAGGGCACAACACAGTCGTTACCTTTTAAGGGCCAGTCCACCCAAATAACAACATTTTAAAAACATTTCAGGGGAGTTATTGCTGTTAATCAATAACAATTATGAAGTTACTGCTGCTGTGCCACGTGCGTAAAAAAAAAGAAGCTCATTCTGAATTTCAAGATCCCAGATTTTTAATTGCCCTTTGTGTGTACACCAAACAGTCCAGGCACATAGGCATTATTGTGCAGGCTCTTTGAGTCAAGTACACAGTTAGGGGCAATGAAAAACACACAGACTAAAATAGAAAAAACATGATACAAGGTAAATAAAATAAAATAAGGCAAAAAACTTAGACACTATGCAAAGAGTGCAACAAATATAATACATTATGAATACTGTAACTAAAGTATGCATTCTACTGTAAACAAGGAGCCTGTGAACATACTATACCATTCCTGCTACTGTGTGACAACTACAGGTATTGCATAATTAATAAAAAACACAATGAAGATAACAAATAGGATTTCAGACTGTGTGAAAATTGTAGATCTAAATGAAAATGATTGTCATTTTGGAACGGTCTGTGTGCAGCTGAAGTCACACAAATGTTATCTTGTGTATCAAAAGCTGCAATATTGTAATGGTATAATGGTAATAATGGTATTTTAAAAAAAGCCTGATGTTCAGACCTCCTTAGCTTAGTTTGTGAGGTGTGAGAGTGAGTGACAGAGCCTGACAGCGTTTGTCTCAGGCCAATAAATATTAAATTGAGAGCACAGATTATGTAATCTGCATATATTAATTCTTGCAGTCAGTGCCCACACACTCGCAAACAAGATTGCATCAATGGTTCCCTTTCTAAGTACACAGCCACAGTTTTAGATAGATAGATAGATAGATAGATAGATAGATAGATAGATAGATAGATAGATAGATAGATAGACAGACTTCATTAATCCAAAACTGGGAAATTACTTATATATATATATATATTTTCAGACTGTATATATATATATACACATACATACATACATACTTGTTTTTATGGACTGGAAAGCAGCACATTTAAATACTTACAACTAATCAAGAAACAAAATTGTTAAATTAACTAGGGTCATGAAGGCTGACTACCTAGTTTTTTCAATTATGGTATCGGTTAAAGCATGAAGCTCATAATAATAGTGTTCCTCCCCTCTTCATGTCCCTCTTGCCCTTGTTACTGAGCTTCAATCTGACACTGTAAGGCCACAAAAACATTTTTTATTTTGCTTCACCCACTGAAGTTTGAGTCAACCAATACAACTGCCTCTGGTGAATATTTGTAGACGCTAAATGGCCTTCTGAAGATTGTTATTGGGGGAGGTGGTGGTTTTTGAAGCCTTAAAGGTCCCATGACATGGTGCTTTTTGGATGCTTTTATATAGGCCTTAGTGGTCCCCTAATACTGTATCTGAAGTCTCTTTTATATAGACCTTAGTGGTCCCCTAATACTGTATCTGAAGTCTCTTTTATATAGGCCTTGACCAACTGTCACTTTGCTGGTTTGAAAGCCATGATGTCTCTCTCTCTCTCATGGGTGGGCCAAATTCTCTGGGCGGGCAAAGCAGAGAAAGGGGAGGTAACCTTTCCCCTTATGACCTCATAAGGAGAAGATTCCAGATCGGCCCATCTGAGCTTTCATTTTCTCAAAGGCAGGATACCCAGGGCTCGGTTTACACCTATCACCATTTCTAGCCACTGGGGGACCATAGGCAGGCTGGGGGAACTCATATTAATGTTAAAAAAACCTCATAAAGTGACATTTTCATGCCATGGGACCTTTAAAGATGGTTGTTCTAAGCACCAGTCCACCCCGCTGCCCAGTCCCCTGCACTGCACTGACAGGGTTTCTGACTTCATACCTTTGGGCCCAAACAGCACAGCGTAGCACGGTTTGTGGCAGTATGGCTGTCCATCATGCTGCAAAAGAAAGAAAACAAAATCCCTCTTAATTCCTCCTCATGGGTATGTGATAAAAAGAAAAAAGAAATAAGAAATACAGGGAAACATCCAGCGTGATGAGTGTGTCTCTCACCTCTGCGTGGCTGCCGGCAGCCAGAGTCTTACTGCATCTCTCACAGCGCAGACAGGGCCGGTGCCAGTTCTTCCCCAGAGATGACACCTTCTCAGCTGTGCGCACGCACACACCCACACACAGACACAACCACACACCCACACACATACACGCACACATGCACACACATACCGCCATGGAGATAGTCACCATGGAAACCAGCTGCCTTAGTCACTTTGACACATTCCAACACTCATACATGCAAACTGTGAGATATGAAGACACCAATCGGCTTACCGAAATAAACCGTCTTGTTGCATCTGGGGCAGATGTTGGGTCCTCCGGAGAAAGAGGAGAAGCTTGCAGCTAAAAAAAAAAAAGGCACATTGAATTGTAATAATATTTTGCTTTTTCAACACAAACAATCTCTCTTATTATCCTTTCCCCTATTTTTTCAAATGATGAAAGTCAAATGATGACTTTGACTGGAACATCGGCCCAATAGCAGTTTTTTTTTCTCAGATTTATGTATTTTCTTTCTCTGTGAGGTTCCACTTTTTCTCATCTTGATTTTCCTCTGTTATCCTCTAAAACCTGCCCCTCATATCTTCAGTATGTCAATCCCCTATGCAACTGAGGTGACCTAAACTAACCCTAATCCCTCCAGAGAGAATTCTCTTCTAGCAGACGTTGCATTTCTCATGCCGACATGTGACAGTTTTTTTTCTATTTTTACTCCACATATCTCTCACCCTTCACAGGTCCCCGTGCGGGGGCTCTTTTCTCCTCTGGTTTGGCATCTGTTTCCATGGAAACGGCCGCAGGGGCTTCGTTGACAGGAGCCTCGTACACGTAAGAACCGGCTCCGCCAATGTTCACGCCTTAAAAACACAGACAAAGTTTGCATTTACAAACCTGAAAATGACCAGCGTTGTTACAAATGTTCTCTCTAAAGGTGTAAATAGGGCTGGGCGATATGGAGGAAATCAAATATCACAATATTTTTGACGAAATACCTCGATAAAGATATTGCGACGACATTGTAGGGTTGACATTTGGTGCTTTCACAAAATATTTACACAATGAGATTTGTGATAAATAATCAACAGTAATGTGGATATAATGACTAAGTGGGTAAAGGCAAATAAGAACAGTTACAACAGTCTGGTAAGCTCAGAAATGACAACCTTTTACTGAAATACAGCTCAGCGTAAATTCTTCATTAACGTTAACACTCTTCTCTTAAACTGATCAGCTGGTTTGTGGGAATTACGTTCGTGTAAACCAATCAGAATTGTGCATGTATGTTAAAGCCAATCACAGCATGACAACCATGTTTTAAATCTGTTCTCTCCCCTGGTCTTTGGGTTTTTAGTCGCCACCACCAGTGTCTAGACTCCATCGGGGGATATGTTTGGGTTTTTCTAAACCTCTAAAATATATATATACCTTTTTACGGTGGAGTCTAATCTCCAAAGTTTATGTACCTTCTTTCTTTGCACTTGTAACTTACAAATAAATGTTTGCATATCTGCAACAAAGTCTCTCCCGATTGAAATGTAGCCTTTAAAACCAGGAACAGACAACACACGTCATATTACGATATCCAACATCTAAGACGATATCTAGTCGATTATCGATTTTGATTGATAAATTGCCCAGCCCTAGCTGTAAACAAGAAGAAATGGCACCTTTTGGTCCGAAGAGGGCGGCGTAGCAAGGCTTATGGCAATAAGGCGTCCCATCATGCTGCAAAACACAAGAGGGATGGACAGTAAGCACACACATCCAGGTCCAGTTTCTCAGAGTGGAAAAGTTTAGTTAAACACATTTTTTTGTATTTAGTCTGTTTGGATTCACATAATGCCAATCAAAAAATGAACCAGGATTTAATCACAGACGTTTAGAATACCTGTCTGCTCTCTGTTGTTTTCTTTGTTCACAACCATTTATAAAGTACAACAAAAGAGCTAAATATGAGCATCAGTCCATTCTGTGGTGTTTACCTTCATTTTGTTATTAGTTACTAATCTCTGTGAAGGCCAGTTCCCTGGAAAATTAGACTCGGTGCCCCAGTGCAAATAAAGACTAAGGCCTCCTGCACACTGGCTGCGGCATGAGCGCGTGCGGCGTGCGTGTTGTTCGTGTGCAGCTGTGCGTGGCGTTTTCTCTCTTTGCACACCAGAGATGTGTCTGACGCGGCGCTGCTGCGCGCCTTGTCTGTACACACGTATGTTTCCCATTGATAAAATGAAATAATAGATTACAGCAAAGACAACGTCGGCAGTATTGACGGCAAAATAGGCAAATTTTTGTTTTGTTTTGAGAGGGAAAATTTTAAAAAAAAAAAAAAAATTATTAAAAATTTTAAAAAAAAAAATTTTATTGAATTTACGTCAAAACCTTGAGACTTTCAAACATCAATATGTCATTTATTAATATGTATTTGTGTCCAAATGACATATAAACATCTTTTCCTATTCTATTTAGCCTGGAAACGCTTCCAACATGCTTGAGTGTCGCGTGAAAAATAGGTGTCGGCCCTATTTATAGTATGCACGCGTTTTCGACACGTGCATGTCACGCAGGCAGTGTGCAAGCTCTAACCTGTTAACATGGGAGCCGACACACGCCACGCAGCTGACACACTCACGCCACGCAGCTGACACACTCACGCCACGCAGGCAGCGTGCAGGGGCTCTAATGTCTTGTCCAGGAAAAGGTCCTCAGCTTGACTTTCCATGTACGACTCCTTTCCAGACATAACATATGCAACGTTGCTCGCCTTATTTTAAGTAATAATGTATGTCATTCAGACATTGGTGTCCTTTATGTCAATGCTCTGTAGTGGCTTTATTCAGACATGTCTGGGTCATCCACCCAGGAGGCGTTTTTAGCCATGTTTTTCAGCCTGACCGAACAACCAGCTTCTCCTTGAATTACTCCAGGCTCGTATTTCACTCGCGCTAGATGTGTTCAGAAGTCATTTTACAACAAATCCTAAACTGGCTATACAGAAAGAAAGCATTGTCACATGTATTCTGAGTCAGCAGCTTTCAGCAGTGGAGCTCCTCATTTGTCAGCTCAGCTGTGATTCACACTGCTTCACTTCCTCATTTAACTTTCATTGAATGGCCGCGAAAAAAGCCACAGAAACAATCACAGGCGTAAAATAACAGGCTGCTACAGTTTTTTTTCAGCTCATGTACAGTGCTAGTGTAGTTTTGTACTGAACTGTAGTAACAGCTCGGGACACAAATAGACTGAAAGTACTACTGATCTGAAGACAGTCAGAACCAGCGCTGGTTTAAATGAAGTCTCTTTTACACGCACCAAATAAAGAAATTCTTCAATTAAGCTCGGTGTGAACAGATCCTCAAAACTTAGGCTTAGATACTTTCACTTCTGACCTTTGACCACAGAGCGTGACCTCAACAGGAAGTACGTGTGTTTTCTTTGTGGTCAGACTTGCACTGATTTTTCTGCAGACTTCCCAGTTGGTTAGAAAGTCAACAGAGCAAACCAAAAATACTTCCTGCTGAGGTTATGTTCTGTGTACTTTCACAGCAAGTGTATTTGAAACAGCTACAGCCTATAACTGCGTAGTAGTTTAACTACTTAGATATCACTGCTCTTACACCCTTTCTGTCCATTATCAATCAAAAGTTTATTCTAAAGTAAAATAAAAACACATACAAATGTGACGACACATTCGCACAAAAATTTGGGAATAATGTGTTTAAACTAGGGCTGCACGATACGAGGAAAATATCTAATTCGCTATTTTGACTGATATTGCGATTGCTACATGTTTCACGATATTGGAGGGATTAATCCTTTTTGTATCTTTATTCTAATTTGCATTGAAAATGTATTTTTAAAAAAAAAATGGTTATAGTGTGATTTGTGCGAGGATCTGTACCAAACAAAGATTTTTCTTTAGTCTGTAGGGTAGGATTTGTTGCCTGGGACGTTTCTGCAGCACCACAATACTAAATTCAAAATGGTTTGACACATATTTTGCCTTTAACAAATATTGCACCCCCCCCCCATGCGATTTGGATATTGCACTAGTCCATATTGCGATTTTGGAAAACTGCAATGAATTGTGCAGCCCTGGTTTTGACATATTCCATTGTGATAGTACATGTCCATATGCGCGTTGTTTTCACGGATGGGATCACGTTGCTTCCCAGCATTGCACGCTAGTAGGCTCGCCACCAGTCTATCTCCACTGACCACCAGCAAGCAAAGAAAACAGTCTACACCCTCCTATAACTGCGATGGATGCAGCTGATTGGACGAACGCGGCATTTGGGGCTGGCTACTCCCAGATTTCAAAACGGACCATCATGGTGGCTCGTTCGGAATACGATCTCTAACATTTTAAGCGAGAAATAGGCTACGCAGTCTTTATTTTAGATCGATAAAGGTCAGTTTAAAAGATTTTCATCAGCCGAGCCAGCCGTTCCTCATTTGCATAAAGTTGACTGGATTCATCCATCCATCCATCTTCGTCCGCTTATCCGGTATCGGGTCGCGGGTAAAGTTGACTGGATTCAACTTTATGCAAATGAGGAGCGGGCGACGCGCCCCTTCTCAGCTGCTCCCATAGAAATGAATGGGAAGCGCTGAAATGACGCTGACAATGGACACACACCATTACACGTAACCACTCCAGATTATCTTTAAATGTACTCCATCAACTCTCCAGTTTGACGACTCCTTCTGTTCACTTCCTCTTACATCCTACTTACCTCAGCGTGGCCTCCTGGATTCAATGTCTTGTTGCAGCGCTCGCATTTCAGACAGAACTTGTGCCAGTCTTTCCCTAGGGATGACACCTTCTCCGCTGCAGAATAAAAAGACAGAAATGAGGAATTGATGTAGTCATGTTTATGGAGTTTACGGAACATTAAGCCTTTCAAAACGTGTCTAAAAATCCAGACAGTATTAATGAACCTGGAGGTACTAAGCCCTGGGAAACCAGATGATAATGGGGTAAAGAGTAAATAAATACATTCTGAGTATAAATGCACCAAAGAAAAAAAAAATGAAGATCCAATCATCCAAGACACATCCGGAGGGGTCAGAGATGCATAAACAGAAACGGTCCAGAAAACACAATCAAATCAGAGCTAAGATTATAACATCCTCGCCAAAAATACCTCATAGAGAACTAGTGGAAAAAGGTGTTTACTGTTAATTTGATAGGATCTAGGTTAAATTATGAAAGGGGAAATTACATCCATCCATTGAAAGCTGTATAATGGAAGAAAGGGTGGAAGAAGTTCACAGCAACAGCATGTAAAAAGGGAAATTCAGGGATGTGCACAGCCTACTTTTGCCTCTGTATTAAACCTCCGCCCCTTGCAAATGCATTTAATCTACATTACATAATTCAAACAAGTTGTTTTTAATACCAGATATAAAGGAGATCAACGTAAAATATGACTTATTTAGAGAACCTGACATGCAATGCTATTCAGATTTTATGGATAGAAAGATTCCACCGTAGTGTGTACAGTACAACAGCTGATCCACAATCTGGATTCAGATCATAAGCAAACATGTATTCTGAATTATAGCAGAGCAGTTTGTCCCAGACCATTCCAGTGAAAGTGATAAAAGACACTTCGACAGGCTCTTGGGTGTTCATATCAACCTAGAGCACATTCTTTCCACTGCGCTCAGAGGGAGAGCAGAGTGACACGGAGGGATTCATTCTGGCTTTTTATAAGGCTACTGCATGTTCTCTCCATCCGTCCAACTCACAGGGTGTTTTCATTATGCTATTGGTCTCCTTGCTTCCTTCACCTGATCTCTTCTTCACAGGCTGGCAGTCTCCCGTGAGGATGTAGAGAGAGAGAGATGCGAAGGAGGAGGAGCGGCTGCCAAATGAGAGATCTTGGTTCGATCCGTATTGAGCAACGTCAGTTCCTGCACAGCTGTATCTGTCATGTGGAGGTGCGGTATGTATACGTCACTTGATAAAAGACTTCCGCGTAGGATACACCTGTGTTCTCCTAAGCTCCTCATATAGTCGAGGTGCTTTTAAGGGACTGGAAGATCCTTCATGAAGGAGCAGGGGGAATGATTTCGGGTAATGGGAAGAGAGAGAATGCGCTGTAAGCGGCCCATGAAAAGTGCTTAGGAAAAACTAACGACGGAGCACCACACATACAACTCACTTTACGTGAAGAAAGTTCGGAGACCTTGATGACCTGCACAGAAGCCTTTATGAACACTCAATTGAGGAGACAATTAAGCAGGCAGTACAGTTTAACCACTGTGTTATTGTGCAGTGACGTCCCAACTCTCTGAAGTTCCTGTCTTCCTGAAGGTGTATTCAAACTCATGCTGGAGGCCTTACGTGCTTCAACCTTTAAGGTAAACAAAGATATTGCAGTCGCTCTAAACACACAGATTCGACCTATGTCTCTCTCGGAAGTTTGCTTAAGTGTGGCAGGCTCACTGACCTTCAATAGGAGACAGTCCTGAGACAAAACATTCCGTTATCATACAGCTGCCTAGATTCCCTGAATCTGTAGAGAGACAAACATAATTATACATGAACAGGTTTGCTTATTAGTAGTCTCACATTGCCAGACCTTCCTCCACACCGTTCCGGGATGGGAGAGGAACGAGCTCGGTTTGTTGGCATTTCTTTAAACCAATCACAATCGACGGGAGCCCCGGTGCCTCTGCAAAATAGCCTCTGGAAGGAACTTGTTTTGGTGGAACGTGTGTACGTTCAAAATTGTTTTAGTCGGCACAACAGAAAACTCAGATTGGACAGATAGTCTAGCTAGCTGTCTGGATTTACCCTGCAGAGATCTGAGGAGCAGTTAACCATAGTCCTCATCAATCCACCGGAGTTTAGAACGGCAACACAAAGAAATTAGAAGGTAACGGACATCTGGCCGAAAAGAAGGACATACCGGCCAACCCCCGCAACGGAGCAATCCCGGAAGTGGAACGTCGTGGATATAGACTAGGTTATTAGAGACTGGCATGAATATTCTCGTCCCCTGACCTGTGACCTATGAAGGAACTGATGTTGTCTAAGCTTTCCCTTAGTCTCATCATACCACAACATGGTGTTTCTGGAAATTCCACCACAAAAAGCACCACCGCACTGTTTATAAAGATGGAGGACATGACAGCTCCCCAAAAGAGAACCCGAAGGGTGTGGCCTTGACCAACTGTCACTTTGCCGGTTTGAAAGCCATGATGTCTCTCTCTTCTTATGGGTGGGCCAAATTCTCTGGGCGGGCAAAGCAGAGAAAGGGGAGGTAACCTTGCTCCTTATGACCTCATAAGGAGAAGATTCCAGATCGGCCCATCTGAGCTTTCATTTTCTCAAAGGCAGAGCAGGATACCCAGGGCTCAGTTTACACCATCACCATTTCTAGCCACTGGGGACCATAGGCAGGCTGGGGAACTCATATTAATGTTAAAAACCTCATGAAGTGAAATTTGCATGCCATGGGACCTTTAATTTTTGTAAGATGGGAGGAAATGGAGATGCGACGCCATATTTATATACAGTCTATGATCTACCTCTGTGAACACCGACCCTTTCTGCTAATTTAGACTTCTAGTCTCCTACATTTAGAGGGAAACGTCCTTTTTGCTGCACTACATTTATTTGATTTACTAGATAAAAGTTGCTTTGCAGTTTAATAACTCAAAATATATTCCACAAAAAAAACATATTATTGCAGATTAAGATGAGACTTAACAAGCTATCCAGCAGAATATAAAGTTATTAAAATGAGCTTCACCGTTACCGATTTAACACATAAATGCATCATTATAATCCAATAATCCAATATATATGATTCTGAAATGGGCCATTCTGCTGTATGAAGATTTTAAATGTTTAAGTTTAGTTTGATGCTGACACTTTTGTTTCTTTTAGAACTGACAGAAGGACAGAGGGAGGTAAAGAGAGATGGAGAGGGTCATGGACAGTCCCAGAATATCTCAGCAGACAGACTGAGGCCCTGATACAATGTGACACTTCCTGTTTAGACTCACTGGCCAGCCTGTCACTGTGATATGTGACAATAAGTCACCTTGGCACACAGCGAGCACTTTGCACTGATGCTGGAGGACATGTGTGTGTGTGTGTTTGTTTGTGTGTGTGTGTGTGTGTGTGTGTGTGTGTGTGTGGAACAAGTGTAGAGTAGTGTGTTCTTATCATTTTCAATCATGCTCTTTGTGTTTTACTCCTTTTAGATAGATATATATATTTTGTTTTCATTCAACTGTACATACAGAGTGCACATATGAATGAAATGTTGTTCCACTGGTTCATAAATACTGTATTTTCACTAAAAAACTAGTTTAAAAATAAATAAATACAAATGCTACAGGGTGTTATCTTTAAATATGACATAAAAAGGAGTTTGAAAGCAGCATTAATATTGTTATTGTACAAATTGAATGGCAGCGTATAAAAACAGTTATGGCACGTTAAGAAAAATAGATACTGTTATTGCACGTTTATAAATAAAATACTGTTTATGCAGTGTCATAGTCCACATGAGGCCCGCTGCAGCGGGTTACTAAGGGGGTTATTTTGAGTTATTGTATATATATAGTCTCCGGCTTAAAACAGCTTTGTTTGAGTTTTTATTTATTCACTTTTGGCTATTTTTCCTTTTCTTTCCCTTCCTGAGCTGATTTTCTTTTTCTGTGTGGTTGTTTTCTTGTTATTTTGTTCTTTCCTTTTCCCCTTTTACATCAATATCTTGTACCAATGAAATGCTGTTGTTTGTTATATAAATGAAATGCTGGGTATATACACATTTTATAAGAAAATTATAAGCTGTACATAACAAAATCCCAAAATAGACCAAATGTCTTAGCTTGAAATGTTCAAAATGACCCTCCACCGCAATAAATTCCCTGTGCAGCTACATAACAACAACAACGCGCTGCCAGAGGAAACATATTTTTCCAAATTTGAAGGGAGGAAGAAAAAAAAAAAGAAAAGCAGCATGCTTGGTTAAAGCTGCAGGGCGGGGTTTTGGCTGCTGCTCTTCAGAGAACTGAAGATGAAAAGAACAAAAAGGAAATCGATCCATGTAGATGTATGTAAAGCAGTCAATCAATTTTTTACAAAGCCATGTGGTGTGGCTTCAAAATGAAAAGCTGAAAACCGATATGTGGGCTCTTAACTCACTCGCGAGCCAGATCATATCCCACTTTTTTCTCATGTAAAACGGGAAAATGATACCGCTAACAGTCTGGGGAAAAGGTCATTTTAAAAGTGGAGTTAAATGTAAAGACGGTGCTTTAATACCGCGTCAGATAACACAGTTTAGGCTGATGACCACAAACAGGACTGTGAACGGCTTCCTGTATATCTTATCCAAAGATAGTGAACCAATTATAGCTCAGTCTGGGCTGCGCGCACAAGACTTGCCATCTGAGGCACTGACATTTTTGAGAAAAACTGTAATTACGCATTCAAACTGGCAAAAAAAATTGAGGCAGAGCAGACCAGACTTCAGATCATTACAGCAGGAGGGTTATTAGATTAGGTTGTCAGCTGTTTTTTGGCCCTGGTGGAACATCACTGTAATATTCAGGCTCCTACTGGCTGCGCTACTCAGCCGGGAGTTTATAATTGAAGTGTTGTTGCATTAATGTATGAAAATGTCTTGGCCCCAAAACTGGTGCACTACAGTATGACAAAGAACAGCACAGAAGTGTAGTGTCAGATTACAACACAGACAGAATTTCAGACTGTAAAGGATGACTTTAAAAGCATTTAATTGCCACTGAGACCTATGTACAATATTCTGTTGGGACTCTGAAGTTTTGTTCCCTGGTTTTTATCTGCTGGTTCTTCGTAAAGCACTTTTGTAACCTTGTTGTGAAAGTGCAATAAAAAATAAAGGTTTACTTTATGCCAGGCCATATTGGCATCTCATGACCTTGGCAACACTAAATTAGCTACTTATCCAAGCGGCCAGTTTGCTAAGTTAAGTTAAACCAACGGTAAGAATTGGTATTTTTGAGATTTGTACAGCACACCACTGTCGTAAATACAAACTGCGCCTAACCACCCACTCCCCCTATACATCATAACTAACATTATGCCATGCAGGAATTGGATGGCTGAACTTGATTTGCTACGGTTGTTGCCGGCTTTCTTCCCCGGCCTTCTGGCGAGGGTCCGGCCGGAGCGTTAGCTAGCTAAAAGTAAACTTTCATCACGCCGGAAGTGGGCGTGACTTCCTCGTTCTCTTTAACACATCTGTGGATTTCCTCTAAAGTAGATTGGAAAAAGATACATGTCTGTACTGAGAATACCAAGTAAGCTTGTTCTAACAGCTAGCTGGTGGTGTGAAAGCGTACAAAGTATTTTTAAAGTGCTCATATTATGCCCATTTTCAGGTTCATAATTGTATTTAGAGGTTATACCAGAATAGGTTTGCTACGGTTTAATTTTCAAAAACACCATATTTTTGTTGTACTGCACATTGCTGCAGCTCCTCTTTTCACCCTGTGTGTTGAGCTCTCTGTTTTAGCTACAGAGTGAGACATCTCACTTCTGTTCCATCTTTGTTGGGAGTCGCACATGTGCAGTATCTAGGTAAGGACTACTAGCCAGTCAGAAGCAGAGTATGAGGGCGCACACGCTTAGCAGCTAGGCGAGCATTATAACGTGTGTTACAAAGTGACCCACATTTGTCTCTGAAGTAAAGGCTGGACTACAATAGAGCTGTTTGGAGCAGTTGGTGAACAGTGTTTTCTGTTGGAGATGGTAAGTCCCTTTGGGTGGACTTTGGGCCTTTTCACTTTGTAAACATATAACGTGCACAAAAAGATATAACCCAATAAAGGAAAGGGGAAAAATCTAAAAAGCATAATATGAGCACTTTTAATGCAAAAATAGTGTGGAGTAATTTTGCTATATTTCAGCTCTGATAGTATTGTTAAAGGAAGGTTTGATGAATATCATGATATTAGTTTACTGTAATTTATCTCACCACTCCTACATGATATTAACTTTAATAAGTAGGCTATTTTTGCCAAAGTGAGATCTTAAATACTTGAAAACATTAGAAATCACTTGGACTCAATGGTATAACTTTTCACTAGGTGATTTTGGAATAATTGAACCGGTGTGTCTATGTTACCACATAAATGTTACAACCATATTATGAAGCCCCAGCTTGTGGGAACAATGTGTAGCATATAGCCTATATTCCTTAAAAAATATATGATGTACATGTAAGACATCATGAATTAAGGATACATATTGTACAATAGCCTATATCTGGATTCTTCTTTAAAACAGCTTTTATATGTGATTAAATTAGGCTATATTTATCAAATAATATAATTATAAAATGATGACTTACAAAATGGAAAACCCTCATTGTCAACACGTCACCTCAGATATAGAGCTCTGCATGGCTAAAAATGTATCTAGCCTCGCTGAAAACAAACAATATGAGGACTTAATAGAATAGCGGATGGTAGGTAGCCTAACGTTAGCTAACACTCCCACCAGTAGTCAAACCCCCGTCTGTGGCTGTGATAAATGCCTCGACGTTGGGCGGTTAAGACAAAAACTCTTACCGAAATACACCGTCTTGTCGCACTTTTGGGACATTTTGACGCCATGTTCCGTGTGAACAAAGACACGGGAGTGGTTTTCAGTCGGTGTCCCGGCGCTCTGTCTGTCTCGTCTGGATGTCTGGCTGTGTCTGAATGGAGCTCCAGCGGCAGCAGACACACCTCAGAGGATGGTGGTGGCTGTGGCGCGGATGGAGATGGGAGAGACCGTAGGGTCACTCACATCCTCCCTCTTGGTTCTGCTGCCTCACGTGCATAACCCCGCCCCCAGGATGACATCATGCAGTTCTCATCCTTACACACACAGCAGATATGAAACCCTGAAACCCTCTGACTAAATGTGATTTTATATGTTTACATGTACCTCTTTCTATTATTATTTCTATGTAATGTATCTGTTAATTTATTGTTTGTATTATTTCGTGTGTTTTTTATTTATTTATATATTTCGTATCGTTAGACTTGATGACTTTGTGCTATTGCTGTTTACCTGATTCTGTGTATAATGCATGTTGTCAGTGAACAACTAAAAACAGCAGATGTGAAATTATAAAATGGAAACGTTAACTGTACACATCCATATTGAGTTTATTTTTTCAGCCACCTACTGTTTACTACCAATAACATCATTGATATATATATAGTATGTCTTTTCTCCTACCAGAGTTGGAAAAAAGACTACATTTTCAAATAGAATGCATTGGTATAGATTACAATGCACAACATAAAGTAGTGGCACAATTAAAATGCTGCTTATCACCATAACTTAATAATATGAAAAGTGTTATTTGCTGTTGCTGGATTCGTTGGTTGAAATGACTGAGTTTTTTTACGCTGCATTGAAGGTAGCTGTCCCGTCACTGTTCCCGTGGTCAGATCCAGAACCAGAGACGGTAGGCTAGGACATCTGTGTCCTTTCAGTGCCGACAGCAATGTGACCGAGCACCTGACAGATAATAACATGTCGGGAATGTATGCTAGTCTTGCTTACACGTAATATCATTACATTTTATCAGCGGTGGAAAGAAACTATTCCGGTAGGCTACTTCAATTCAATTGTAAGGTGCTTTTTAACTGACTATTTTCATTTTCCCTACTTATTAGGCTACTTCTACTCCACCAGAGTCAAGCAGGCTATTGTACGTTTTACTTATCTATTTATTTTATAGCTTTAGTTACTTTGCAGATTCAGATTAATGATACAAAAGAATATGAATAAATTATGACGTATATAGGGGATAAAGATGATACTTCGTTGATCCTACTGCCAAGTCATACTCGCTTTTATTTTGATGAAAGTAACACAAAAGTAACGCAAGTAGTTTAAAGCATCACAATTCAGACACCGTGATATTGTAATATAACCAATTACTCTCAAATGACAGTAACTAGTCATCAAACATGTATTACATTTTGGAAGTAACTTGCCCAACACTGTTTATTACCCACTGTATATTACTGAGTTAGCGTTACATCGGAGAGGTCATATAGTCGCGATGAATGTTTTGCTCAACCAGAAAATCATTCATTTACAATAAGAGAATATGTTACAGATGCATTGTTGACTTTCAAGTGTAGCATACGGTATCTTAGCCTACTTTTGGATGTCTCGTTGTGTTATGGTTGTGTTTGTTTTTGTTTCCTGTTTTATTTTGGTAGTCTGGTTTTCTGTGTTGTTTTGTCTGGTTTTACTTCCTGTCCTGTGTTTTCCTGCCTTTTTGATTGTTCTGCCCAGCACTAATGTGTTTCCACCTGTTTCCCTGCCCTTGTGTCACCTGTCTCGTGTTACCTCGTTACCCAGTGTATTTAGTCTTTGTGTTCCCCCTTTGTCTTGTGTCAGATCATTGTATTGTTTTTCTGTTTTGGAGTGTCAGTTTTTCAGTTACCCGTTTAGTCTCTGTTGTTTTTGTCCCTGTTATTTTCCGTTTCGTCTTTCACGCGATTTTGGACTTTTCTTTGCCTGCTGTTTGCTGGACATCTTTTGTTTGTATTTATTTTAATTTATTAAATATTTAAGCTCTACTCAGCCTGCTGCCTCTGCTTTTTGGGTCCGCCATTCCGGAACGTAATCAACGTGAGCTAAAATGGGTATCACTGTCCCTGTGTCACGAGCTAAAACCATTAAGAGTTTGCTGTAGCAACAAACGTAATATCCTCGATCTATCCGCCAAGGTCCTCACCCACACCAAGACGTGGCAGCACATCACCCCAACCCTCATCCACCTTTACTGGCTCCCAATTAAGTCCCGCGATCCAATATAAAAATCCTCCTTCTCACCTATACATCCCTCCAAGCCCCCGGCCCCACAGTACCTCTCCAACCTCCTCCATCCACACCCCACCCCCGAAAACCTGCGGTCCTTCAGACACCGCCTGCTCTCCATTCCCCACACCAGACTCTGTACCTTCGGAGACCCGAGCCTTTGGGTGATGCAGCCCCATCCCTCTGGAACACCCTTCCTGTAGATATTCCAAATGCTACATCCCAGGACATGTTCAAAAACTCCTGAAACACCAGCTGTTTACCACAGCCTACAACCTCCTCAGCCACTGGCTTAGGTTCTGTGTTCATGAAAGGCGCTATATAAATAAAAGTTATTATCATTATTATTATTATACAGCGCATTTCATGAAAACCCAAGGACACTTTACACAATAAGTACAGGGGGACAAAGGAAAAGAAAATAGTCTGCTAACACAAAGACGGACTAAAAGGAATAAAATTGTCCGTGCTAAATGGAAGGGGACCTAATTTAATGTCGGCTACTGACGTAAAACCACATCATCGCGACAACTAAAGTTATTTTAAGCGTCGTCTACCTGCAGTAAATCATTTTGTGACTTTTTGGAAAAAATCAGACCCGGGAAAGACATTAGTAAAAACTATATCAAAATAGCGTTCTTTTCACTGTTAGTCTCGGTTGCTATTGCAGGTCACTTATGATCATCAAATAAAAATTTCACAGTTTCAGAAACATTTAAAAGTTGCATATAGTCACTTTATGAGGGACACCCTGATGTCATCAATCATCATGGTGTAAGGACTTCCTGTACAGAAGGCCGACGTCAGTGAAGATGTCCACATATTCTCCATCTGTGACCTGACTTCAAATGTGTAATCCCGTCGTCGGTGCGTTGTTGCAGGTGCCTTTTATTTTGGAAATGTGAATAAATCCAATGTTTTCTTCGCATGCATTCATCAGTGTCACCCTTCAGATGTGTTTGTGTTGTCTGTGTGGTTGTTAGGTTACGCTGCCGGACAGCACGGCTCTAAGCAAGGGAATGTTAAGTGATGCTCTGCAGCTCCGGGGAGATCTGCTCTGTACATTCCTGGCACCGTAGATACAAAAAGAACTGACATAACTGACTTTATTCAAGCAGCAGTCAGACTATTTAATATAACATTATAATGTAGCACTGCTTAGCTGATTCTGCAACATGAGCCATCGCTTGACAACATCCCGCACTATGCATATTTATTTATTTAGTATATTACTCTATCATCTACATAATATATGATTTCTATACATCTACTACTCATCTGTATATCTGTGTATATATATTTTTTCCTGTTTTGTTTATAATAAGGTGTTTATAGTGTACATATTACTACTATTATTATAACTCTTATTCTATTTTTTTCATTTCTTATAATACTTTTTGTATATTTTCTCTTATATCCATTTAATGCGTTTGTGATTTTTTTTTCTTTTGAGCTGCTGTAACAAGGGAATTACCCCAGTGGCGGTATTAATAACGTCTGTCTTATCTCACCTTTTTTAGGTGGACTTTTGTGTGGAATAAAAATACATACAATTTAAATATAGATTTTTTTTTTTTTTTTTGAGGGCAAAAAATTTAACAGAAATTACAAATGCCCCCTCTGTACCCCAAGCTTTTTGAACGTAATGGTTCATGACACAAGGCTGGAAGGAGAAGCTGAGCACGTGGACTTAGCTGCCAGTAAGACTATCCTTTTCTACTAAGTCTCTAAGGCCGACAAGTGCACGATGCCTTTTTTAAATGAGTTAAACACACATAAACAGATTCAGCAAAGATGGAAACAGTGGCAATCTCCATTTCCATATAGTGCACTTGGTCTTGAGCCATCCAGGGCCTGGGAATGCACTAATCTTAAAATAAACACATCCAGATTGTCGGTCTCTATGTAATCTTGGCACAGACATCAACAGTGACTGAATGTCGGGGTGTGTGTGTGTGTGTGGGAGTCTAATCCTAAACTGCCTCTTGTCTCAGTTCGTCTAAAGCAGGGTCCCAACCTTTCTTCATCTGAGGGCTACTTTAAAATATTGGAAAGTTGTGTGGCCGGGTTGGATCAGTGGGGTAAGAGCAGCGCGACATATAATTAGAGGTTCACGCAGAGAGGTCCAGGGTTCGAGTCCTTACCTGAGGCTACTTCTGCATGTCTTCCCCTTCTCACCTGAGCCGTCTTCGGCCATTTAAAGGGGAAAAGCCCCAAAAAATAATCTTTAAAATATCGAAAGTGGCCATGAGCTACTCTGCGCATCACATCGCTTTAGATTTATTTACATAACACACATAAGGTCAATGAAGCTACATTTTGGTGAAAATGCAAGAATTATAAGAATTATAACTTCACATCAAGGTTCATGACTATTTTGCATACTTCTTAATCCCACATAGTTAGCTACATCACCTAACAATATTCCCATACAGAACAAAAACCACACTAAGTCGTCAATGGCCCACAAAGTTATGGCATACCTCACTTTTAATATCGTAATAATTTTGTGCCAGTTTGTCAACCTATTGCTGAGCTACTGGAAAACTGCCTGGAGCTACCAGTAGCTCACGAAGCTACTGTTGGAGACCCCTGGTCTAAAGTATATGTTTTTTGTTTCCTTCACATTTGTCTATCTGCTTTTCAACAGGTTCCAGTAATAATTTTTGCTTTAATGTGTCTTTTTCTCTGTTCAGTTTAGTCTTTATATTCTGGTATCGGTACTAATCCCTTGTGTTGTCTTCCGGCCAACCATGAACTTGTAGTCCTTTCAGATCCAAATTGCAAATGAACTTTTTTAAAATGCCTTTTCAAATTTTTTTTGTCGCTTTTGTTGCTTTTTGGACGCTGTTTTTAAAAGTTTTGTCACTTTTTCAACGCTATTTTATTCATTGTCAATAAACCTAATTTATGCTGACAGTTACCTATTTTTTTTGAGTTAAACGTTAAAATTCTTAAGTATTTTGACTGATAAGATCAGAGGATGTTGATAGAAAATCACAGACCGGTATATGTCAAAGTTTATTCAGGATTCTGTTTTAAAACCATTTGAATTTTTTTTTTAATGCTATAAAATTGAATTCGCAAAATTCAGTGGCAGTAATCATTCATTTTACCTGGTAAGAATGCTGTATGTATTTGTATTTGCATTTATTATAAGGATCACCATTAGCTGACGCCTAGACGACCAGCTAGTCTTCCATACAACGCATTACTGCATGCATCCAAGTTATGTTTGGGACAATTTGGTTGAAAGAAACCCATCCTTCTGATATAAAAAAACAGTGAAAACTGGTCAAATTTGACCAGAGTACAACTCTAGGGTTAAAGCGAACTCACGGGAAAGTGACACAATGCTCATCTTGACCTCACCCACCATGACATATTAGAGAAAAGAAGGATGAGGAAGTGACACTTTACTGATTTAAGCATAGCGTTTTTCCTTAAGAAGCGACTAGTTTAGAGACTTTCAAAAGCAGCAGAGAGCCAAAGAGAGACATGATGGCTGAATTCAGATGGATTAAAACGTCTTTTTCTGATTCTGGTGCTTCAATTTACAGGTAAGAACGTTATAACATGAATATGAATGACAGAAACACTAAGAAAGCTCATTAATTAACATAATTAATGTGACTTCATCACCTAACCTTCATTTAACTAAGACAGACAAGTGCTAGTCTGTTTGTATTACTGTAAATGTTAAGGCATTTGGCATTTGAGGAACAAGCTGTTGTACAATTTCATGGTATAGTACAGTGTTTTCTTTCGTAGCCAGTTCTTTTAGTAGCAGGTTGAGGTCCACCCACAGCGCACTTTTAAAATCATGTGCCATCAAGTCCCCACCACTTCATGAAGAGAGTAATCTGAAAATATAATATTACACCAGAGATATGATACAAAGAAGTACAAAAATAAGAAGAAACAAGAGAAATTTTGCCCTGACTGTGAGTGACTCTGCCGGGCCAGCACTGGAGGTTCATGGCGTGTATCACCTGGCGCACATACTACACATCGCACATCCTCGGCCATCCTGCTCCTAAAGGTCCCTTAACAAGGTAATTGTGTTCTTATCAAATTTAGCTGTACCTTGGTTTGTCACTGAATTTTCATTGTATTGTATCGGCCCGACAGGTCGCGTTGTGTTGACTGTTCTGCCGGCAGTGCAAAGGATTATTGGGACTAGGTTATTAACGGTTCCTGTCCTAGTTTAAGTCGCGTTAAATTATGTTCTGTTAGAATCAGAATCAGAATCAGAAATACTTTAATAATCCCAGGGGAAATTATTTTCGTTACCACTCCAGATATACAAATAACAAATAAAAACAACATATATTATCAATACTTTAAACAAATATACAGTAATAATATATAAAATATGAAATGTACAGCGATAATGTGCAAATAGTGACAATAAAAAGAAAATGAATTGTCTGTTGAGATGATTATAGTGCGAAAAAAAAGGAGAAGTGATTGTCTATTGTCTATGTTTGAGATGAGATGCTTACAGAGAGGGGGTGTGTGACTCTCTGAGGAGGTGTTATAAAGTTTAATGACCACAGGCAGGAACAATTTCCTGGGGGGCTTGTTAGTATTTCACTAAATGACGTGTTCTTAGATTTCTGAGGGACGAAGGAGAGCTAGGTTCGAATTGAAAGATTAAGCAAGAGGTTTAATAAAACAACACGGTGAAAACGACAGTCAAAACACAATTAAACATAAAACATAAAACACTACCAGCATCAGACTGCAAACATGCTTCCCCTGTCGGGACACAAGTTAGCAGCCATGCGACATGACAAACAATACACTGTAAACAGCGGACCTCAACTTGCTTCCCTCGCGGGTCACAGATTGAAGTGCCGAGACCTTCCTCGGATCACGCATTTATTTCCCCGCACCTGGGTCGTTCCTCAAATGAAATCTTCCCCTATTGGTCAGATGTCTCTCAAAAGAAAAGGTGTAGGCTACGCTCCCAATCAGTGTCCTGAGTGACCTACACCCGGTCAAAGGATCTTACCTAGACGGTGTCAATTGTTTCCAAACTACAGCAATACTCGTTCTTTGTCTTAATCACGTCTGGCTCGACAGGGGATGGCTCTCAACGTTGTTTAAACAATAAGTCTTCTACGCTTTTACATTTATGCTAAATAACAGCAATGACCTAATTAATTCTTTAGAAGCTATAGGTTTTGGGTGAGGCAGTCAAATGCTGATTAGTGTGGTGTGATGCAATCGGTTGATTCAGTGCTTTCCTCCAGCTACAGTGTTCATTCAAATAAAAGTTTTTTTTTTTCCTTCCCTTTTTTTTCTTTCCGGTGTTCCATTCAAGGAGTGCATTCCAGTGGATAATTAAGCCAGTGGGAAGTGAATATCCTCCTATCCACCCCGGTCAGCGGTGCGCTTCCTGCTCCTCACGGCATCACCAGCCCTCCTAATCAGTTTGTTCAGTCTGTTGGTGTCTGCTACCTTCATCCCACTGCCCCAGCATGTGACAGCGAAGAAAATAGCACTGGCCACACAGACTGATAGACATATCCTCAGCATTGTCCGGCAGATGTTAAAGGACCTCCAGCCTCCCTCAGGAAAAAGAGTTGACTTTGGCCCTTTTTGTAGACAGCCCCGCGGTGACTAGTCCAGTCCAGTTTATTGTTTTAAGTACACCCCAGGTACTTGTACTCCTCAACAGTGTCCACAGGGACCCCTGTATGGAAACAGGGGTCCCAGATGATTTTGCCCTCCTCAGATCCACTACAAGCTCCTTTGTTTTTGTCACATTGAGCTGCAGATGGTTAAGCTCACTCCAAGTGACAGTAGTTGTGACAAGTTGCCCACAACAGTCCTGTGTTCATTCTCATCACCCTTTCCTATGCAGCCAACTATTGCTGAGTCATCAGAAAACTTCTGAAGGTGGCAGGACTCAGTGCAATAGTTGAAGTCCGAGGTGAAGAGGGTGAAGAGGAAGGGAGAAGGACAGTCCCCTGTGGAGCCCCAGTGTTGCTGACCACCCTGTCAGACACACAGTTCTTTAGGCATATACGTACTGTGGTCTGCCCGTCAGGTAATCCACAATCCAGGACACAATGGGGGCCCTCCTGCATCGCGAGTCATCTTCTCACCCAGTAGGAGCCGGACGGATGGTGTTGAAAGCACTGGAGAAGTCAAAGAACATGACTCTCACAGTGCTCGCGAGGCTTGTCCAGATGAGTCTAGACTCTGTTAAGCAGGTAGATGATGCTGTCCTCAACTCCCCAGGCTGGGCTGGTAGGCAAACTGCAGTGGATCAGTGAAGGGCCTGACCATAGCTGCTCCAGGACGAGTCTCTGGGAAGGTCTTCATGATGTGGGACGTCAGAGCCACCGGTCTGTAGTCCTGAGGGCAGCTGGGGACGGGGCGCCGCGTCTTTGGCACAGGAACGAGGCAGGACGTCTTCCACAGCACGGGGACCCTCTGTAGGTGCAGGCTAAGGCTGAAGACTAGTACTCCCACACAGCTGGAGGGCACAGGCTTGCACGCCTGGGAAAAACACCCCGTCAGGGCCAGCAGCTTTTCCGGTCGAGTCTAGGTCGCTGTCTTCTAACCAGGTCAGGTGTGAAGGACACTGTAGAGGTGACTGTGGGGGGAGGGTGAGGTCCTCAGGTTGTAGGGGACATGGTGTAGAACAGAGGGGAGGGGTGGAGTAGGCGGTGTGAGTAGAGGTGGAGAGGTGCATTTAAGTGCTTTTCGTTATGCATTTAAGTTACCTAGGCGTAGTCTTGATTTAATGTCCATGTGTATTTACATTTGTTGGGTAGCCATGACTGAGACACTGGGGTAGATTGATGACCGCGGAGTGTGTAGAAGAAGCGAATAAACTTCCATAGAATATCATATATCTTTCAATATCTTTGGTTCTTTGACTTCTTCCTTTTTATTTTATGACGTGTTTGATCCCACTTCTGACACCAATGTAGCGAGCTACGTGGAAGAAGTCAAAGAACCAAAAAATATTGAAATCTATGGAAGTTTATTTGTCTTCTACACACACTTGATACACAGAGGTCATAAATTTACCCCAGTGTCTCAGTCATGGTAACGTAAATGCATAACGAAAACACTAACAGAACATCATTTGCACACTTAAACTAGGACAGGAACCGTTAATATCCTGTCCCATGATCCTTTGCACTGCCATGCAGAACGTAGCACAACATAGTGGTCATCCTGCCGGCCGTTACAGTATTAACTGCTTGTTTTTTGCAAGCATGCACCCTAATGTTTTGTAGGCAAGTTGTCATTAGCTAGCAGGCATGCCCTCCACCTATGTGTGTGTGTGTGTGTGTTTCTTTTTTAATTTGTTTTTGCACCAAAAGTGACATCCAAATGGTCAAACTTCTTTAGAAGTGCTATTGGTGGATGCCAAAACAATCTCACTCCCATCCCATAAAATACGGACACTTGGTCAGGTGCCTTTGCCGTTGTTATTGACGCAAAAACATCTCCTTTAGCGTCATATCTAAACGCGTTTATCTAAACATGCTTGGTCGGGACTATTGGCGTCACTTTGACGCTATGGGTCAGGACGACGTTTAACTGGCACAAGAACGGGACAGTTAGGTTAAGGAAAAGATCGTGGGCTGGCTTATAAAAGTTATGTTTTTGTGACAGGCGGGACAAGAACGGGACAATTGGGTTTAGGAAAACAAGAACGGGACTGTTGGGGGGGGGGGGGGGGGGGGGGGGTATAAAGGGGGGAGAAAGTATCTGGTTCAGTGACATATTTCGGGCGGGGAGGAGGGGCGTTTGATCCCAGTCTCAGGAGTATAAGTCCTGTCTTGTTTGACCCATCCACCACCCCAACCAACCTCCCTATGCAGTATTTCGGGATTTCATACTACTTGCTACTAGCCTGGATGCCAGCCGAACTTCCCAAACTCAAATGTTGTGGGTGGGGCTAAGTTCTGGACTTAATCCGTTGGGAGCAACTATGCTCGAACCAGAGCTCTTTGGACCAATCAAATTGTCAGGAGGGGGCTTTATACCGATGATGGACAGATGATCAACAGTAACGTAATCAACCACGTCACCAAAGAGCGCTTGGGTTGAATTTGTTTACAACAAAGATGGCTGCCGCTGGAGAATTGGATGTGGAGATTCTGCCATACGTCTGTTATAGAAGATATCGACAGCGCCATTCATTTTGAAAGAGGAACAGAGAACCGGGAACAAGGCATTTGTCGATCGGAAGATGTTTTTGCCGTCCCAACCTACGGAATTCGGCAAAAGTATAATTTATTGCTCTGATTGGTTGTAGGTCTATCCAATTGAGTGCAGAGGTACTTTCTTTCCTGGTTTTGGTTGAAACAGCCCTATAATCACAGCCCAATGGAGTGGTATCAGACTCATATTCTGACTAGAATCTGAGTATGACGTCAGGCTAACCTCGCTACTGTTGTCGCTCTTAATACTATGTCTTCTTAAAAATAATAATAATAAATTGAATTTATATAGCGCTTTTCACGAACTCAAAGTTGCTTAAAAGACCGCGGAGCTGCTGCTCTGCCCGGTGCTTTCTATACACGTGCTGAAGAGTGATTTTTGTGTCGTATTCGACGCTAAGAGCCACTGCCGTGCGTATTTTACGAGTTGGGAGTGAGAACGAGGTTGGATGCCCATGACTACCTACTGTACCCTAATATGAATGCAAATATAATAAATAAATACATCTCAGACAGTTTTTGTGACTCTGGACTTGTTCGTTCAGTGTGCACACAGCAAAGCATGAGAAACTTCCTAAACTACAGCTAGTGTGATGACATCAAACAAACAGCCACCACAGTCACAGCACAAATGTGACAAACTGACATGTAACAAGGTTTTCATTTCAGAACAACATGAACAGACCAGACACTGCATTTGTGCAAATTGGGATTGTGGAGACTTGATGCTCTACCTTTAGTTATTCAAAGGATAGTTCAGTTATGTTGAAGTGGGGTTGTATGAGGTAATTAGGTGGCTAGAATATGTTTAGCTGCTGGCCCCGGCCCACAGCAGTACATTAGCTTAGCTTCAACAACGTGTCTGAAAACAGATAGAAATGCACCCAAAGCTACCTGACAATCAACAGAAATATAATAACTCAGGCTACATTACGTTCAGAAGTTTTGGATGCACACGACCTCCTACTGTGATCTAATATCGATGTGGAAAACATTTCACACATCTTAAACGTCAACTAGTCGTCTCTGCAGTGTGTCCCATTCTGCCTCTCTGTCCCTCCAGACACATTCACACTTCCTCAAACCAGTTTACTGCCATTCTCTTCCTGTCCACCAGATGTCCTCTGACTTTTTCTCCTGTCCCAGTCGCCTCACCTCAGTTCAGTCAGGACTCTCATCAGTGTTTTAACCGTTTGTTGAAACTAGTCTCAGTGAGCCCAAACCTTCCAGGGGTTCAAGTAATTTTCAACACACTCAATAAGTGTCTCTTTGTCCTAATAAAGTGTGGACTGTCTGTGTGTCTCTGATGTTTATCTGGTCCTCATTAGAGGGTAAAACCGCGCAGAGCTCTGCTGCTGGTGTTACCCACATTCTTACCTAAACACTTCTCCTTCAGTTCTCAGAAACAAACTAAAAATAAAATGAGGAACCAACAGGTGTCAGACAGTCATCTTCTTCTTTTTAGGTGTGAAACACGTCAGTGTCACAAATACACCCTGGAAACAGTGTAAACACAAGACTCAGCATGAAATTAATACAGTTTGTTTGTTGCAGCGTTAGATTGGATTAATGAATGCAGAAATATTGAACTTTCCTCTGAGAGAAAACTACGTTTTAAAATTGCAAAAGTAAAAACTTTTTGGCTGTTTGGTGTATTTGGTGTGTTTGGAATTCAAACAGCCTACACTTAAACCTAAAAGTAATTATGAGGAAGTGACTATCCTACTTTCAGGAAGTAGGTGCAGCATCTCCGCACTAAAGCACTATTTTAGAAACAGTTCTGAGCATCAGAACGAGAGAGAAGAAGCAGAGACACAGAGAAGCACGATGGAAGAGTCCAGTCAGGACTCTCATCAGTGTTTTAACCGTTTGTTGAAACTAGTCTCAGTGAGCCCAAACCTTCCAGGGGTTAAAGTAGTTTTCAACACAACTCAATAAGTGTCTCTTTGTCCTAATGAGGAACCAACAGGTGTCAGACAGTAAAACCTCATCTTCTGTGTGTTCTATCAGCTGCTACAGTATCACCATATTGCACCACGGACATCAAGAGTCAAATCCTGCTGAGCGAGGAGTTTGACTCTTCACCTGTGTGTTCATGTGTGCTGTCAAACATCACCATGAATCCTGTCTGGTTTCTAATAAACACCATCTGAAGAAAACAAGCTGCATTACTGCAAACACTTTTCTTTTCATTTTTTTATTTTTTAAAGATTATTTTTTCTTTCCTTTGTCTGAGCAGACATGAAAGGGGAGAGAGAGGGGGAATGACATGCCGCAGGTCGGAGCCGATACCAGGCCCGCTGTGTCGAGGAGTAAAATCCTATATATGGGCACCGGCTCTACCAACTGAGCTATCCGGGCACCCACAAACATTTATCTTAACCAACAATCTTCACACGCTCAACTTCCTCAGTCATCTTCTTTTTTAGGTGTGAAAGACGTCAGTGTCACAAATACACCCTGGGACTGGACACAGTGTGAACACCAGACTCAACATGAGATTAATACAGTTTGTTTGTTGCAGCGTTAGATTGGATCAATGAACGCAGAAACATTTAACTTTGAGAGAAAACTATGTTATATGGAAAAGGTAAAATTGAAAAAAACGTTTTGCTGTTTGGCGTCTATAAGGAATTCAAACAGCCTACCCCTAACCCTAAAATTCATTGTGAGGAAGTGACATCATCCTAATTACAGGAAGTAGATGCAGCATCTCTCGACTAAAGCACTATTTTAGAAACAGTTCTGAGCATCAGAACGAGAGAGAGAAGAAGCAGAGACACAGAGAAGCACAATGGAAGAGTTCAAATGGATCAAAATGTCTTTATTTCTGATACCGCTGCTTCACTTTGCAGGTAAGAACACTTATATCATATATATATATATATATATATATATATATATATATATATATATATATATTAGGAAGGCACATTGCAACAATTAACTTCATCATTCTTATTAAAGATGCTTTACTTGCTAAATGTTATTAAACTAAGACAAATCTGTTGTTTGTCATTAACATGGTGAGTTTAGTGAACTCTTATATTTCTCTCTCATCTTCTCAGCAGCAGCAAACAGACAGTTTCTGCTCTCCTCCACTGTCAGAGATGGAGATGAAGTCACTTTGTCCTGTGAAAATGTGAGAGATGATCAGAATAACTGTGACGGTACGACATGGACTTTCAGTTATTTAAGTAACACAGCAGTAGAGCTGGTTAGACTTGGTCAGATTGGTGTAAACGCCAAAACTAAATCAGACGACAGAGTGTTAGAGAGAACTGTTCTCTGGTTATAAAGAAGGTCACAGAGGAGGATGTTGGTAGTTACTTCTGTCAGCAGTACAACAAAGCAGGACGATATCAAGGTCAAGACTCTCTGGTTCATCTCTCTGTTGTTACCAGTGAGTATTTACATCATGTTTTCTAACAAGAACAATATACTGACACATTACAATATTTATGATTACTGTGATGAAGTTAATTTAACTCTTGTTGTCTTTCTCTCTCAATATCTCCATCTTCACCAGTGACTGAAGAGAAGAACGATGATATAGTGACGTTAAACTGCTCTGTGTCGACATATGAACGATGTAATCACACAGTGAAGTGGCTGTATGAGGGTAAAGACGTGGCTAAAGATCACCCAAACATTGAGACATTACAGAGTGGCTGCTACACCACTGTGAAATGGCAGGATCCTGTGGATTCTGTGGATCCTGGTTTAATTTACAAACCAAGGTCTAACTTATTGAAGTGTGAAGTGACAGATGGTTACACTAAAGAAGTGCAGCTGTTTCCCTTCATCCCTCCTCATTCCTCAAGAGAGAAACCAGGTGAGAATATGATGAGCTGTTTAAAATCACTTTGTGGATAATTACACTAAATATTTGTGTAGATCTGAGGTTTTAATATTTCATAATTGTGTCATGTTGTCAGATGGTTAAGCTTATTTCTAAATGTACAGTTTGTTGCATTTTGTTATTGTATTAATTAAGCTGCTGATGCAACGACGACTACAATATCACCAACATCAGGGACAATGAGCACATCAAAAGGTAAGAACTATACTGTATAAGATCATAAGTTTATTTGATGACTTTGATCTTTCAAATTATTCCTCCTTTAGTTAGAGAAGATGGTAGAGATTTAGATATTTTATCACTGAACAGTGTTATTTAATTTGTCCAGGTAAAGCAATAACCGCAACTTCTGAGACAACAAGAACTTCTGATAAAAGCCCAGAATCAGTACCAACCACCACAGCAATCAGTGATCCTTCAACCAAACTACAAGGTAGTAACTCATAGATTTTACAGTACGGCTTTCTCTAGAATCTCGCTTTCTCTGTCAGTCTCTCTCTCTCCCAAACTTATTGTTTTGATTTCATCCTATGATATTTTGTTTATGGAACCGGTTTTTATTGTTTAATATTTTCATTGCAAAAACAGAAAAGAAAAATGTTGTTTGATTAACTCACTTTCTAAAAGACAAAACTGACCTTTCATTGTGGTTTAAAGCAGAACACAGAAAGTGATTTAGAAAATGATTATTGACTTATTTTGAAGAACTCAGTGACAGCATGATCTGAGGTTTTAATATTTCATCATTGTGTCATGATGTCAGATGGTTAAGCTTATTTCTAAATGTACAGTTTGTTGCATTTTGTTATTGTATTAATTAAGCTGCTGATGCAAAAACGAGCGACTACAATATCACCAACATCAGAGACAATGAGCACATCAAAGGTAAGAACTAAACTGTATTTCAAAATGACTAAAACCCCCAAAACATTTGTTCATTTGATGACTTTAAAGTTTTAAGAGAAATTATTATTCTTATTTAGTTACAGCAGATGGTAGACACATTTGATGACACATTTCTCTCTCCCAACCATATTTATTTTACTTTTTCTTTATTTAATTCTGTAATATTTTTTAATGGCACAGGTTTTATTGTTTAATATTTTTATAGTAAAAAAGGAAATAAAACATTTGTTGGATTAACTCACTTTCTGAAAAGGTAAAACTAACCTTTCGTTGTAGTTTAAAGCAGAAACTGAACAGTGTTATTTCATTTGTTCAGGTGAAACACAAACCGCTAAAGCAACAAGAACATTTGAATAAATCACAGAATCAGTAACAACCATGACAGCAATCAATGATACTTGATACTTACAAACTACACAGTAGTAACTCAAATATACTATGTGTCTTTCTCTTAAAACTCTCTGTCTTCCAGTCCAAACATGCTTTGATAGTTTTTTATTCTCTTTCCAGGTTGGTGGAGGTGGTGGTGGCTGATTGTTGTGTCTGTGGCTGTTGCAGCTCTCATAATCATCACTGTGGCTGTCCTCAGATGGAGGAGAGCTAAAGGTGAGAACATTGCACCACATCCTCATACCTAAACAACAGTATATTTTGATTGTCAATGACTCCCAAAATGACATATATGACCGTTCTGTTTACTGCCGTATGCTGGCCGCTTAAATACATCCGCGATGGAAGTTTAATCACGTGACTGTTCTGTTCAGTGTAACAGGCACAGTTTTAAACATGTGGCACACATTGTTAAAGGAAACTAGTTAAGTTTAGGCAACAAAATACTTTAGCTAAGTAAAACATCAGGGATTGGCTTAAAATGAGTCACGTAAAACTACTAAAGGGAGGACATAACTTGACATCTGACATCATTGTGTCACAGACTAAGGGCGCTTTCACTCCTGACTCATTTAGTTCGGTTGAATCGCACTAGAGTTCGTTTGCCCTGCTGTTGCGGTTCATTTGGGCAGGTGAGAGAGCAGCAGTTGAACTCGGGTGTGCACCAAACGCGGACCAAACAAGCGTGCAGAGACCTGCTTGATGAGGTGGTCTCAGGACGCTTTCAATTGAACTCTGGAGAGGTTTGTTTGTTGTGAGAACATGATCCGACCTCAAACCGCACCAACTATATAACTATATATACTCCACAAGTCTGAGCTAATGGCTCCTGTACTCAGGTGTGCTTTGTAATCTGGGATGCGGCAGAACAGCAAACTGCAGAGTTGTGTTTTTGTTTCTTTAGATGAAGGATACCGCCCGTTACGCCCTGCAGGGCAACATCTATTGGATGTCACCAGTCTCAGTGCACCATAAATCGTCCATTCAAATGTGTTGCAAAAATTTAAAGATAGAACTTAAAAGGAAAAGCAATATGTTTTTTGTTGTTGTTTTTAAACAACTTGCCAATTTCAATTAAATATTTGATCAAAAACTTACTGATGTCAGTTCCTTTCCCGGAAGGCCTCCTGAAGCGTCTCAGGAACAACAACCTTTCGATCAAACAAGGAGTCAGAGGTTTCCCAGAGTCTGGAATTTGTCCGGCTAGTCTCGTAGTTACAAAGGCCACGCGCATCAGAAGAGCAGCTTTCAGGTTGAGAATCTCGGTGGGACCTCCAAAATGTTATAGATATTAACTGATCTCTCCATAGATACTCACATGTCGAACACAAAGCACAGAGAACACAGAGATGGTTAAAGTGATATATTGCAAAAGTTTATCTTATCTATCTATAAATTGCAGGAATGTCTTGCTGTGTGTGTGTGTGTGTGTGTGTGTGTGTGTGTGTGTGTGTGTGTGTGTGTGTGTGTGTGTGTGTGTGTGTTGTGTGTGGGTGTGTCATGTCTCTCGAACCGTTAGTCCGATGGATAACAAACTTGACAGGTGTCTTGCTACGGGCACGAGTAAGTGCAGTGCCAACTTTGACATTGTTTGGATTAGAAATGCAAAAGATATCGTTAAATATAAATCGTTAAAAGAAGCACACATTGGCTTTTGCCGCTCCAGCCGCTGGCCACTCCTCCTCGACTCCTCGACTCTTTTCCTGCTATTGTATTAAATTGCTGTGAGCTGGCAGAACATAACGTTATCTCGGAGATTATTCCTTTCCAGCGGCGTGTGCGAGAAAATCTCAGAGTTGAACTGGGCAGACACATCAGTTTTCATCAGACTCACCCTGGGTCGGGTTAATTAAGTCGGCAAAATACCCAAATGCCCTACTTCACCGTTAACCGTCAAGCCACTAAACCTGTATGGAAATGAACACCTCTGCTTAAGTGTTAAATTCGTAATTGATCCGACACGAGACAAAATCGTCTCTCTCTCTCTCTCTCTCTCTCTCTCTCTCTCTCTCTCTCTCTCTCTCTCTCTCTCTCTCTCTGCGCGCGCACACACACACACACACACACAGTGTTGTAATGTAACGGAGTACAAATACTTCGTTACTGTACTTAAGTAGAAATTTCACGTATCTGTACTTTACTTCACTATTTAAATTTATGTCAACTTTCAGTTTTACACCACTACATTTCCTAGATAAAATGTATACTTTTACTAGGGAATTTTTTGCGAAAACTGCAATAAGGGAGGGTTTGGCGAATCACTGCCGCGCGCTCTATTTCAGCGCTTGTTTGTTGCTAAAGGAGGAGGAGGACGCGCAACTGAAACCGCCATGGAAGCACGAGCACCTACTGGAGGACCTCCCGTTATTGTAGACGACCACCCCGACGATAGTGGTGAACTCGGTGAACAGGGTAGTGGTGAAGATACGTCATACACCCGTGCTGCCCTACAAAGGCAAAACGCCGTAACATCATATTTCGGGACAAAAATGAGTTAATGTCACTTTTGGGGTTATTGGAGACCTCCTTTATCATGTGAAAAAATATCGTGAGTCAATTTGATTGTTTTAACGAGAAAATAAAGGGCTATGACAACCGTAACATCCAAAACCATATGGGAAACCACAGCAGAACGCCGTAACAGCTGTTACGGATCTTGCCTTTGTTTTGCACGCTGAGGGTTGAGTTAAGGTGTTCTGACTTTGTTTAGCCAGGCATCAAGAGAGATGTTACTGTGCCACCGTGATGTTACTGTACTCTGGCCTCGGCATACTGTCAAAGTTTGCCGCTTTTAGTTACCCAAACCACGTAACATACACGACACATCTTTAAAATAAAGTGCCGATGGTTCAGATCTGTCAGTGTCAGCGACAGCCTGGAGCTAGTCTAAATTTAATTGTCTCACGTGGCGTACTTCGGTGATGCTGACACACCTCCTCACTTGGCGCAGCCTCACATCAGATGCGAAAACGATATTATTAAATACACAGGCATCCTACCTTTCCATGCAATCCGATATAATCCACGGAAGATATAATCCATAGTAATGCACGTCATCTGCTGTATCCACAACAATCCATATGTGTTTGAGCCATACTTCCTTCTTGCAGGTGTTCATGTCAAATCTTACACAAATCCATAATAGCACTAAGCTAGTTATCGCTTACCGTCCGTTACAAAAAGTAGGCTGACCTAAATGTTATCTCAGAATTAAAAGTAGTAATCCAAGTCGAGTTTGTTGACTGTGCATTTTGCGCAGTTTGCGCTGGCCAGAGGCGATTCTAGGATCAGACCTTTAGGGGGCTCAGCACCTAATGAGAATATGACACGGATACAGTTCCTTGCAAAGTGTTAAACATAATATATTTATTGTTAAACAATAATATATACCAATTCAATTATAATTAAATTATCTTTATTGAGAAAATATTTCTTGTATTTATTCATATTGTATACTGTACTGCAAAGTAACTTATCTGTCATACTGTTCTACTGTGTTAGTATTGCCACACTATCCTGATCATTATAGCACTAAATAGGAACAACCAAAGGTCTTCTATATAATTTAAAACAAATACCATGATAACTAGACCTTGGTTAGGTGTTCTTATAATGGATGTAAGTATGGTGAACAGCAAGCAAATATCGATTATATATCAGTTACTGCCTTTTGCCTTTGCAGGACTGCTTGTTTTTGGCACATGATACAAAGGCAGAGTACAGTAACTGACAAACAAGGGTCAAAGGGTCAATTTTGAAAAAAACCTTTTACTTCAAATACTTAAGTACATTAAATATCAGAAAATTACTTTTGATACTTAAGTACAGTATATATCAGATACTTTAAGACTTTTACTTAAGTAATATTCTAAAAGGTAACTTTCACTTCTACCAAAGTCTTTTTCTAGTACGATACTTGTACTTTTACTCGAGTATTGCTTTCTAGTACTTTATACAACACTGCACACACACACACACACACACACGCAAACGCACACACACACACACACACACACACACACACACACACACACACACACACACACACACACACACACACACATGGTCCGGTTCTGGTGATTGATGAAACCAGATATGTGCTGATTAGCTCTCATAACGGGCCATGAGTCCATGAGGCTAATGTCTGATTACTCCACATTGTTAATTGTGATATTTTGTGATTCCATTCTGAATCTGCAGCGTTCTCTGTCAGGTAAATACAGTAATACGATGTCTTCCTCTGATGTAGAAGTAGATGTAGAAGTAGCCTACAGTGTAAGTCAGTAGTAGGCTATACAGTGGAGCTGCATATTAAGTGGTTTGGGGTCCTTCTGTAAGTCATTTTGGGGTTACAATTTGGTTTTGATGAATTCTATAAGCACCAATACCACAGGCCAGAAATTCGGCCGTTCCAAACAGGCACATTGTCAACGGGCACTGCACTAGTGTAATTAATTACAGGGAAGTTCCAGAGAAAATGTGTCAAGGTATCACCAGATCAGTTTTCCCCAGTAACTCCCACAGAGAGTTGGTGCACATTGATTTTATCGGTCACAGAACAAAGAAATCCTTTCTGGTTGATGGAAAAACGCAAAAACAAATGTCTCCCTATCCTATGGGAAATAGTCTCTCTACAATGCTCTATTATCATTGGACAAAAGTCCTCAAGCAACACTCCCTCTGTGTCCTATAAGAAAACAGTATTTTTTCTCCCACTGGTGACCTTGACATAAACATTAGTTCACATTCAGTCCACATACATGGTGTTTTACGTCCAGTCTACGAAATGCCTAGTTCTTGTCACGGAGGTAATAAAAGCGACATGGGCCTCTGACTGCATTTCCATATCACAGCTCAGTGAACAATGTTGTAGTATTTTTGAACACGATGCATAAATAAAAATGTTCAAATGATTAACAAAACTCAAAGAATCATAATTCCTTTAACAGGCTTGCAGTGTTACTCTCACAGAAATAGACTCGGGTCAAGTTCACCGTCCGTCACTCGCATCTCCGTGGTCAAACCAGCCGCCGCTAAAATTGGAGACAGACGCCGTCAGAGCATAGTGAAGTCCGGTGACCAGAGCAGACGTAGTAACGTCGCTCGGGGAAACAATGTATGATTATATTAAAATGAAATGAGCTGGTTTGACCATGGAGATTCAAGAAATACGCACTAGGACCTTCTACCTTTATTAACTTTCTTGCTCCGCCCTAGACACATCTGACCAATAAGAGGTGAACGTTCTTGCGTGATTTGGAATGATGCATTTTGGGTGCGGCTTGTTTTTTCAGGTGTGAAACTAAAGCGAACCCAGTGAAAATCACTCCAACTTTACAAACTCATCACCTGATTTGGACCAAAACCAAACAAACTATAGGTGTGAAGCAGCTAAGCTCCGAAAAAGTCGGTTAATTTTAAAAGTGACAGTTGACTTTTGGATTCACAGGGGACACAAATGCCGGTCTCATTGATGAGAGTCCTGTGTTTGTTTGATCCAATCAAAACATGAATATGAGACGTACTGTAAGAGCTACTTGCACAATGCGATGGTTTTTGGTAAAACGAAAAACTCTCTTTTGTCTCTTCAGGGAAAAAAACACAGACGGAGGTTGAAAACATGGTGAGTTTTGTGGCTCAATAATCAAATGTCTGTACAGTTTGTCAGCTCGTCTCTGACGGTGTCATCAAAATCCAAACATCCTTCGTAGACTTTGTTAATGTCAGATACTGAGCTTAAACACTGCATTGACTCCAGAAACCAGATCACACACCACACCCAGTACAAAGTTACACTCCCTGGTTTATAGATCAGCTTTTTAAAATGTATCTCTGTGAGCCACTTCGGTGAGTCTGACTTCCTTCTGCGGAGAGAAGCGTGGAGGAGTCTGATGATGCAGCTGGGCGACACCACAATAGAACCCAATGAAGTCCCCACATGTTACTGAGCAGCCTTTATGTCGTCTCCTCTGTGCAGGCTGATCCTGAAGATGGTGTTTCCTACGCCTCCATCAGCTACACCAAAGAGACCAACAGGAGAGCCCAGGTCAGCTGCTGATTGGTTACTGTGATGATGATGCTGTGTCATTATTGAGCATTGTGTTGTGTTTATGAGGCGCTGGATATCATAATGTTGCATTATTCTGTCGTTTCCCTAATGTGTAATTTACGTGTTGTCTTTTGTTTCCCAGGCTCGGGGTGGAGATGATGATGAAGATGATGCAGTGACCTACAGCAACCGTGAAGCTCCCTCTTCCTCTGCTGCTGCCGAGGCCTCTGTTGATCTCATCAACAAACCCAACAAATAAGACAGCACAGTATAGTTACAGCTCGTATCATTACAGATATTTTTGGTTACTTGATATGGAAGAAAAATATGATAAACAAATGATTAGTGGTCAAGAGATGTGTGCACATTTCGCTATAACTATGACCGAGGCATTTCTCAATAAGAGCAATGGGGCTGATGATGTATTGATTCTTCTTTTGTTCTCTTTTGATTTTGTAAATATGGATGATGCACAAATATTGAGCTGGCTATTTGCATATGAAGATTTTAGCTTAAGTATACTTGGAGATAGCCTGGGAAATTAGATAAAAGTTGTTGTTTTTAATCATGTAGGCGCTTTTGTCAGTGTACAGTTCATATGTTGTCTCAAATATTAATGTCATAATTTTTGCTTGTTTTTGCCCTTTTTTACCGCAAGGATGAAGATGTAGGCTTTGTTGTAAAATAGCTGTGTCTTGTGATTCCCATGTGGCATGGACCAGATCTTTGCCATCACATAGAAATGAAAAATAAACTCCATCTATAACTGATACTGATACAGTAATTCTTTTTTGATCATTTGCTGTATTTTTTGCCTGTGCAATAGGCTAACTAGTAGCACACATATAACCAACATTACACGTCTGTTTGACATGTAAATGAGCATGATATATGTCAAATTGCTCATATTATTGTTTTGGCTTTTTCCCTTTCATTTATTGTGTTATATATCTTTTTTGTGCACGTTATAGGTTTACAAAGTGAAAAAGCGCAAAGTCCACCCCAAAGGGACTTACCATCTCCAACAGAAACCACTGTTCACCAACTGCTCCAAACAGCTCTATTGTAGTCCAGCCTTTTACTTCAGAGACAAACGCGTGGTCACTTTGTAACACACGTTATAATGCTCGCCTAGCTGCTAGCATGGCGGCGCCCTCATACTCTGCTTCTACCTGGCTAGTAGTCCTTACCTAGATACTGTGCTCCCAACAAAGATGGAACAGAAGTGTAGCTTTAACAGATAGCTCAACACACAGGGTGAAAAGAGGAGCTGCAGCAATGCGTAGTACAACAAAAATATGGTGTTTTTTGAAAATGAAATGTAAACCTATTCTGATATATGTTGTTAGAATTTTATTAAATTGTAAATGTCTCTAAAACAAAAGTAATGTATGTGGTGTTACAGGTCAAATGTGACCTAGCAGAGAATATTGGCAGTTGCGGGCTGCTTTGTAGATGAAATTTGGCTAAAAGGTTCCCCAAACACACTACACACACACACACACGCATACCCACACACCAAACATAGATGGAGATCGACAAAACACACCTGGATGCTCACATGGGGCTGTTGCTTCTTGCTGGGGTGTACAGATCCTGCAATAAGGCTACATGGATGGCTAGTGTTCCACCCATTTGTCCCCAATATCCCTGATGGGAGCAAGCTGTCACTTACAGTTTTTCTCAATTGTTTACACACAAAATACTGGTACTTGAGACACAATGACCACAACATGTAACACATGCACCAACCCCCTAACTAATTCTGCTTAACTACAAGCACAATTCCTGCTTTACACTCAAATTGCAGTTCTAAAACACACTTTTGTCAAAACACTACACACAATTCTCTGCATTTGGCACACTTTTCATGAAGAAAATCTCTTGTTTTCACAAAAGGGGAACACACTGCTATTCAAATATGCACACTGACTTGTCACATGGGCAAACCTGTCACACAGTTTTACAATTAGCAATCAGGCTTTTAGCATAAAGGTGTAACAGGTGAGAGTTTTTTTCTGCCTGGAGGCGAAGGGTGTTATGACGAAATCCACAAAGCATTATACCCTTCTCCAAGCTATGGAAGAGAGACATGTGGAGAAATAGCGGAGTGATGATTTTTCATGGCTGGATTCACCATGCTAGAGGGGATATTTCCTCCCCTGCTTGGCCAGGAAAAACATTGCTTATGATGGATGAGGTGCTGTGGCCAGACGAAACAAGAGAGAGGATGCAGCATAGTTTTTTTTTTTGTTTTTACTATAACTTTGTATTACAGTACTGGAATTATTCTGTTATTTTTGTATGTAGACCACTGTATGTGCAACTTTATTGTTGGTTGGGATGTACATTGTATATTATTGTTTTGTGGGAAAAATAAAATATATATTTCTGTTACTAACTTGTATTTGTATTGCTCCTGAGTATAAAGCATAATATTCTCCAAATATTTTAATCGGTATGCTTTCTTCCGTTTGTATTGCAAAATAATGAACAGTTACAACAGTCTGGTAAGCTCAGAAATGACCACCTTTTACTGAAATACAGCTCAGCGTAAATTCTTCATTAACGTTAACACTCTTCTCTTAAACTGATCAGCTGGTTTGTGGGAATTACGTTCGTGTAAACCAATCAGAATTGTGCATGTATGTTAAAGCCAATCACAGCATGACAACCATGTTTTAAATCTGTTCTCTCCCCTGGTCTTTGGGTTTTTAGTCGCCACCACCAGTGTCTAGACTCCATCGGGGGATATGTTTGGGTTTTTCTAAACCTCTAAAATATATATATACCTTTTACGGTGGAGTCTAATCTCCAAAGTTTATGTACCTTCTTTCTTTGCACTTGTAACTTACAAATAAATGTTTGCATATCTGCAACAAAAGTCTCTCCGATTGAAATGTAGCCTTTAAAACCAGGAACAGACAACACCGTCATATTACGATATCCAACATCTAAGGCGATATCTAGTCGATTATTGATTTTTGATTGATAAAATTGCCCAGCCCTAGCTGTAAACAAGAAGAATGGCACCTTTTGGTCCGAAGAGGCGTAGCAAGGCTTATGGCAATAAGAGCGTCCCATCATGCAAAACACAAGAGGAGGGTATGGACAGTAAGCACACACTCAGGTCCAGTTTCTCAGAGTGGAAAAGTTTAGTTAAACACATTTTTTGTATTTAGTCTGTTTGGATTCACATAATGCCAAACAAAAAATGAACCAGGATTTAATCACAGGCGTTTAGAATACCTGTCTGCTCTCTGTTGTTTTCTTTGTTCACAACCATTTATAAAGTACAACAAAAGAGCTAAATATGAGCATCAGTCCATTCTGTGGTGTTTACCTTCATTTTGTTATTAGTTACTAATCTCTGTGAAGGCCAGTTCCCTGGAAAATTAGACTCGGTGCCCCAGTGCAAATAAAGACTAAGGCCTCCTGCACACTGGCTGCGTGGCGTGAGCGTGGCGTGAGCGTGCGTTGCTGTTGCGTGTCAGCTGCGTGGCGTTTTCTCTCTTTGCACACCAGAGATGTGTCTGACGCGGCGCTGCTGCTGCTAGCCTTGTCTGTACACATGTATGTTTCCCATTGATAAAATGAAATAATAGATTACAGCAAAGACAACGTCGGCAGTATTGACGGCAAAATAGGCTACAGAATATTTCGTTCTGTATTGACAGGTGCAATATTTGAAAATCGACAATTATTTATTATAATTTTTTAAATTACATTTATATCTGCATTTACGTCAAAACCTTGAGACTTTCAAACATCAATATGTCATTTATTAATATGTATTTGTGTCCAAATGACATATAAACATCTTTTCCTATTCTATTTAGCCTGGAAACGCTTCCAACATGCTTGAGTGTCGCGTGAAAAATAGGTGTCGGCCCTATTTATAGTATGCAGCGTTTTCGACCGTGCATGTCACGAGCAGTGTGCAAGCTCTAACCTGTTAACATGGGGAGCCGACACCGCATACGCGGCTGACACACTCACGCCAGCTGACACAATCCGCACGCGGGCAGCGTGCAGGGGCCTCTAATGTCTTGTCCAGGAAAAGGTCCTCAGCTTGACTTTCCATGTACGACTCCTTTCCAGACATAACATATGCAACGTTGCTCGCCTTATTTTAAGTAATAATGTATGTCATTCAGACATTGGTGTCCTTTATGTCAATGCTCTGTAGTGGCTTTATTCAGACATGTCTGGGTCATCCACCCAGGAGGCGTTTTTAGCCATGTTTTTCAGCCTGACCGAACAACCAGCTTCTCCTTGAATTACTCCAGGCTCGTATTTCACTCGCGCTAGATGTGTTCAGAAGTCATTTTACAACAAATCCTAAACTGGCTATACAGAAAGAAAGCATTGTCACATGTATTCTGAGTCAGCAGCTTTCAGCAGTGGAGCTCCTCATTTGTCAGCTCAGCTGTGATTCACACTGCTTCACTTCCTCATTTAACTTTCATTGAATGGCCGCGAAAAAAGCCACAGAAACAATCACAGGCGTAAAATAACAGGCTGCTACAGTTTTTTTTCAGCTCATGTACAGTGCTAGTGTAGTTTTGTACTGAACTGTAGTAACAGCTCGGGACACAAATAGACTGAAAGTACTACTGATCTGAAGACAGTCAGAACCAGCGCTGGTTTAAATGAAGTCTCTTTTACACGCACCAAATAAAGAAATTCTTCAATTAAGCTCGGTGTGAACAGATCCTCAAAACTTAGGCTTAGATACTTTCACTTCTGACCTTTGACCACAGAGCGTGACCTCAACAGGAAGTACGTGTGTTTTCTTTGTGGTCAGACTTGCACTGATTTTTCTGCAGAATTCCCAGTTGGTTAGAAAGTCAACAGGGTCACTATTTGACCACCAAAATACTTCCTGCTGAGGTTATGTTCTGTGTACTTTCACAGCAAGTGTTATTTGAAACAGCTACAGCCTATAACTGCGTAGTAGTTTAACTACTTAGATATCACTGCTCTTACACCCTTTCTGTCCATTATCAATCAAAAGTTTATTCTAAAAGTAAAATAAAAACACATACAAATGTGACGACACATTCCGCACAAAAATTTGGGAATAATGTGTTTAAACTAGGGCTTGCGATACGAGGAAAATATCTAATTCGCTATTTTGACTGATATTGCGATTGCTACATGTTTCAACGATATTGGAGGGGATTAATCCTTTTTGTATCTTTATTCTAATTTGCATTGAAAATGTATTTTTAAAAAAAAAATGGTTATAGTGTGATTTGTGCGAGGATCTGTACCAAACAAAGATTTTTCTTTAGTCTGTAGGGTAGGATTTGTTGCCTGGGACGTTTCTGCAGCACCACAATACTAAATTCAAAATGGTTTGACACATATTTTGCCTTTAACAAATATTGCACCCCCCCCCCATGCGATTTGGATATTGCACTAGTCCATATTGCGATTTTGGAAAACTGCAATGAATTGTGCAGCCCTGGTTTTGACATATTCCATTGTGATAGTACATGTCCATATGCGCGTTGTTTTCACGGATGGGATCACGTTGCTTCCCAGCATTGCCGCTAGTAGGCTCGCCACCAGTCTATCTCCACTGACCACCAGCAAGCAAAGAAAACAGTCTACACCCTCCTATAACTGCGATGGATGCAGCTGATTGGACGAACGCGGCATTTGGGGCTGGCTACTCCCAGATTTCAAAACGGACCATCATGGTGGCTCGTTCGGAATACGATCTCTAACATTTTAAGCGAGAAATAGGCTACGCAGTCTTTATTTTAGATCGATAAAGGTCAGTTTAAAAGATTTTCATCAGCCGAGCCAGCCGTTCCTCATTTGCATAAAGTTGACTGGATTCATCCATCCATCCATCTTCGTCCGCTTATCCGGTTATCGGGTGCGGGGTAAAGTTGACTGGATTCAACTTTATGCAAATGAGCGGCTGAGGCGGCCTACTCAGCTGCTCCCATAGAAATGAATGGGAAGCGCTGAAATAACGCTGACAATGGACACACACCATTACACGTAACCACTCCAGATTATCTTTAAATGTACTCCATCAACTCTCCAGTTTGACGACTCCTTCTGTTCACTTCCTCTTACATCCTACTTACCTCAGCGTGGCCTCCTGGATTCAATGTCTTGTTGCAGCGCTCGCATTTCAGACAGAACTTGTGCCAGTCTTTCCCTAGGGATGACACCTTCTCCGCTGCAGAATAAAAAGACAGAAATGAGGAATTGATGTAGTCATGTTTATGGAGTTTACGGAACATTAAGCCTTTCAAAGCGTGTCTAAAATCCAGACAGTATTAATGAACCTGGAGGTACTAAGCCCTGGGAAACCAGATGATAATGGGGTAAAGAGTAAATAAATACATTCTGAGTATAAATGCACCAAAGAAAAAAAAAATGAAGATCCAATCATCCAAGACACATCCGGAGGGGTCAGAGATGCATAAACAGAAACGGTCCAGAAAACACAATCAAATCAGAGCTAAGATTATAACATCCTCGCCAAAAATACCTCATAGAGAACTAGTGGAAAAAGGTGTTTACTGTTAATTTGATAGGATCTAGGTTAAATTATGAAAGGGGAAATTACATCCATCCATTGAAAGCTGTATAATGGAAGAAAGGGTGGAAGAAGTTCACAGCAACAGCATGTAAAAAGGGAAATTCAGGGATGTGCACAGCCTACTTTTGCCTCTGTATTAAACCTCCCGTCCCTTGCAAATGCATTTAATCTACATTACATAATTCAAACAAGTTGTTTTTAATACCAGATATAAAGGAGATCAACGTAAAATATGACTTATTTAGAGAACCTGACATGCAATGCTATTCAGATTTTATGGATAGAAAGATTCCACCGTTAGTGTGTACAGTACAACAGCTGATCCACAATCTGGATTCAGATCATAAGCAAACATGTATTCTGAATTATAGCAGAGCAGTTTGTCCCAGACCATTCCAGTGAAAGTGATAAAAGACACTCGACAGGCTCTTGGGTGTTCATATCAACCTAGAGCACATTCTTTCCACTGCGCTCAGAGGGAGAGCAGAGTGACACGGAGGGATTCATTCTGGCTTTTTATAAGGCTACTGCATGTTCCTCCATCCGTCCAACTCACAGGGTGCTTTTCATTATGCTATTGGTCTCCTTGCTTCCTTCACTCACCGTATTGAGCAACGTCAGTTCCTGCACAGCTGTATCTGTCATGTGGAGGTGCGGTATGTATACGTCACTTGATAAAAGACTTCCGCGTAGGATACACCTGTGTTTCCTTGCTCTAAGCTCCTCATATAGTCGAGGTGCTTTTAAGGGACTGGAAGATCCTTCATGAAGGAGCAGGGGGAATGATTTCCGGGTAATGGGAAGAGAGAGAATGCGAGCGCTGTAAGCCTCATGAAAAGTGCTAAGGAAAAACTAAGGCGCAGCACAACTCATTTCACATACGTGAAGAAAGTTCGGGAGACCTTGATGACCTGCACAGAAGCCTTTTATGAACACTCAATTGAGGAGACAATTAAGCAGGCAGTACAGTTTAACCACAATGTGTTATTGTGCAGTGACGTCCCAACTCTCTGAAGTTCCTGTCTTCCTGAAGGTGTATTCAAACTCATGCTGGAGGCCTTACGTTAAGCCGAACCTTTAAGGTAAACAAAGATATTGCAGTCGCCTAAACACACAGATTCGACCTATGTCTCTCTCTGGGAAGTTTGCTTAAGTGTGGCAGGCTCACTGACCTCCAATAGGAGACAGTCCTGAGACAAAACATTCCGTTATCATACAGCTGCCTAGATTCCCTGAATCTGTAGAGAGACAAACATAATTATACATGAACAGGTTTGGTTATTAGTAGTCTCACATTGCCAGACCTTCCTCCACACCGTTCCGGGATGGGAGAGGAACGAGCTCCGGTTTGTTGGCATTTCTTTAAACCAATCACAATCGTCGCACGGAGCCCCGGTGCCTCTGCAAAATAGCCTCTGGAAGGAACTTGTTTTGGTGGAACGTGTGTACGTTCAAAAATTGTTTTAGTCGTGCAACAGAAAACTCAGATTGGACAGATAGTCTAGCTAGCTGTCTGGATTTACCCTGCAGAGATCTGAGGAGCAGTTAACCATAGTCCTCATCAATCCACCGGAGTTTAGAACGGCAACACAAAGAAAGCCGAAGGTAACGGACATCTGGCCGAAAAGAAGGACATACGGCCGAATTTCCGGCAGCAACGGAGCAATCCCGGAAGTGGAACGTCGTGGATATAGACTAGGTTATTAGAGACTGGCATGAATATTTTCGTCCCCTGACCTGTGACCTATGAAGGAACTGATGTTGTCTAAGCTTTCCCTTAGTCTCATCATACCACAACATGGTGTTTCTGGAAATTCCACCACAAAAAGCACCACCGCACTGTTTATAAAGATGGAGGACATGACAGCTCCCCAAAAGAGAACCCAAGGGTGTGGCCTTGACCAACTGTCACTTTGCTGGTTTGAAAGCCATGATGTCTCTCTCTTTCTTATGGGTGGGCCAAATTCTCTGGGCGGGCAAAGCAGAGAAAGGGGAGGTAACCTTGCTCCTTATGACCTCATAAGGAGAAGATTCCAGATCGGCCCATCTGAGCTTTCATTTTCTCAAAGGCAGAGCAGGATACCCAGGGCTCGGTTTACACCATCACCATTTCTAGCCACTGGGGGACCATAGGCAGGCTGGGGGAACTCATATTAATGTTAAAAAACCTCATGAAGTGAAATTTGCATGCCATGGGACCTTTAATTTTTGTAAGATGGGAGGAAATGGAGATGCGCCGTCCATATTTATATACAGTCTATGATCTACCTCTGTGAACACCGACCCTTTCTGCTAATTTAGACTTCTAGTCTCCTACATTTAGAGGGAAACGTCCTTTTTGCTGCACTACATTTATTTGATTTACTAGATAAAAGTTGCTTTGCAGTTTAATAACTCAAAATATATTCCACAAAAAAAACATATTATTGCAGATTAAGATGAGACTTAACAAGCTATCCAGCAGAATATAAAGTTATTAAAATGAGCTTCACCGTTACCGATTTAACACATAAATGCATCATTATAATCCAATAATCCAATATATATGATTCTGAAATGGGCCATTCTGCTGTATGAAGATTTTAAATGTTTAAGTTTAGTTTGATGCTGACACTTTTGTTTCTTTTAGAACTGACAGAAGGACAGAGGGAGGTAAAGAGAGATGGAGAGGGTCATGGACAGTCCCAGAATATCTCAGCAGACAGACTGAGGCCCTGATACAATGTGACACTTCCTGTTTAGACTCACTGGCCAGCCTGTCACTGTGATATGTGACAATAAGTCACCTTGGCACCCAGCGCGAGCACTTTGCACTGATGCTGGAGGACATGTGTGTGTGTGTGTTTGTTTGTGTGTGTGTGTGTGTGTGTGTGTGTGTTTGTGTGTGTGTGTGTGTGTGTGTGTGTGTGTGTGTGTGTGTGTGGAACAAGTGTAGAGTAGTGTGTTCTTATCATTTTCAATCATGCTCTTTGTGTTTTACTCCTTTTAGATAGATATATATATTTTGTTTTCATTCAACTGTACATACAGAGTGCACATATGAATGAAATGTTGTTCCACTGGTTCATAAATACTGTATTTTCACTAAAAACTAGTTTAAAAATAAATAAATACAAATGCTACAGGGTGTTATCTTTAAATATGACATAAAAAAGGAGTTTGAAAGCAGCATTAATATTGTTATTGTACAAATTGAATGGCAGCGTATAAAAACAGTTATGGCACATTAAGAAAAATAGATACTGTTATTGCACGTTTATAAATAAAATACTGTTTATGCAGTGTCATAGTCCACATGAGGCCCACTGCAGCGGGTTACTAAGGGGGGTTATTTTGAGTTATTGTATATATATAGTCTCCGCTTAAAACAGCTTTGTTTGAGTTTTTATTTATTCACTTTTGGCTATTTTTCCTTTTCTTTCCCTTCCTGAGCTGATTTTCTTTTTCTGTGTGGTTGTTTTCTTGTTATTTTGTTCTTTCCTTTTCCCCTTTTTACATCAATATCTTGTACCAATGAAATGCTGTTGTTTGTTATATAAATGAAATGCTGGGTATATACACATTTTATAAGAAAATTATAAGCTGTACATAACAAAATCCCAAAATAGACCAAATGTCTTAGCTTGAAATGTTCAAAATGACCCTCCACCGCAATAAATTCCCTGTGCAGCTACATAACAACAACTCGCGCTGCCAGAGGAAACATATTTCTCCGAATTTGAGGAGGAAAAAGAAGAGCAGCATGCTTGGTTAAAGCTGCAGGGCGGGGTTTTGGCTGCTGCTCTTCAGAGAACTGAAGATGAAAGAACAAAAAAGGAAATCGATCCATGTGACGTATGTAAAGCAGTCAATCAATTATTTACAAAGCCATGTGGTGTGGCTTCAAAATGAAAAGCTGAAAACTGATATGTGGGCTCTTAACTCACTCGCGAGCCAGATCATATCCCACTTTTTTTCTCATGTAAAACGGGAAAATGATACCGCTAACAGTCTGGGGAAAAGGTCATTTAAAAGTGGAGTTAAATGTAAAGACGGTGCTTTATCATAAGCCGTCAGATAACACAGTTTAGGCTGATGACCACAAACAGGACTGTGAACGGCTTCCTGTATATCTTATCCAAAGATAGTGAACCAATTATAGCTCAGTCTGGGCTGCGTCACAAGACTTGCCATCTGAGGCACTGACATTTTTGAGAAAAACTGTAATTACGCATTCAAACTGGCAAAAAAAATTGAGGCAGAGCAGACCAGACTTCAGATCATTACAGCAGGAGGGTTATTAGATTAGGTTGTCAGCTGTTTTTTGGCCCTGGTGGAACATCACTGTAATATTCAGGCTCCTACTGGCTGCGCTACTCAGCCGGGAGTTTATAATTGAAGTGTTGTTGCATTAATGTATGAAAATGTCTTGGCCCCAAAACTGGTGCACTACAGTATGACAAAGAACAGCACAGAAGTGTTTGTCAGATTACAACACAGACAGAATTTCAGACTGTAAAGGATGACTTTAAAAGCATTTAATTGCCACTGAGACCTATGTACAATATTCCTGTTGGGACTTGAAGTTTTTGTTCCCTGGTTTTTATCTGCTGGTTCTTCGTAAAGCACTTTGTAACCTTGTTGTGAAAGTGCAATAAAAAAAAATAAAGGTTTACTTTATGCCAGGCCACAGCATAATATGGTCATGACCTGCAACACTAAATTAGCTACTTATCCAAGCGGCCAGTTTGCTAAGTTAAGTTAAAGCAACGTGTAAGAATTGGTATTTTTGAGATTTGTACAGCACACCACTGTCGTAAATACAAACTGCGCCTCGACCCACTCCACGCCCTATACATCATAACTAACATTATGCCATGCAGGAATTGGATGGCTGAACTTGATTTGCTACGGTTGTTGCCGGCTTTCTTCCCCGTCTTCTGGCGGAGGGTCCGCCGGAAGCGTTAGCTAGCTAAAGTAAACTTTCATCACGCGGAAGTGGGCGTGACTTCCTCGTTCTCTTAACACATCTGTGGATTTCCTCTAAAGTAGATTGGAAAAATGATACATGTCTGTACTGAGAATACCAAGTAAGCTTGTTCTAACAGCTAGCTGGTGGTGTGAAACGTTGTAAAAAGTATTTTTAAAGTGCTCATATTATGCTCATTTTCAGGTTCATAATTGTATTTAGAGGTTATACCAGAATAGGTTTACATGGTTTAATTTTCAAAAAACACCATATTTTTGTTGTACTGCACATTGCTGCAGCTCCTCTTTTCACCCTGTGTGTTGAGCTCTCTGTTTTAGCTACAGAGTGAGACATCTCACTTCTGTTCCATCTTTGTTGGGAGTCGCACATGTGCAGTATCTAGGTAAGGACTACTAGCCAGTCAGAAGCAGAGTATGAGGGCGTGCCACGCTAGCAGCTAGGCGAGCATTATAACGTGTGTTACAAAGTGACCCACATTTGTCTCTGAAGTAAAGGCTGGACTACAATAGAGCTGTTTGGAGCAGTTGGTGAACAGTGTATTCTGTTGGAGATGGTAAGTCCCTTTGGGTGGACTTTGGGCTTTTTCACTTTGTAAACATATAACGTGCACAAAAAGATATATAACCCAATAAAGGAAAGGGGAAAAATCTAAAAGCATAATATGAGCACTTTAATGCAAAAATAGTGTGGAGTAATTTTGCTATATTTCAGCTCTGATAGTATTGTTAAAGGAAGGTTTGATGAATATCATGATATTAGTTTACTGTAATTTATCTCACCACTCCTACATGATATTAACTTTAATAAGTAGGCTATTTTTGCAAAGTGAGATCTTAAATACTTGAAAACATTAGAAATCACTTGGACTCAATGGTATAACTTTTCACTAGGTGATTTTGAATAATTGAACCGTGTGTCTATGTTACCACATAAATGTTACAACCATATTATGAAGCCCCAGCTATGAGAACAATTGTGCACATATAGCCTATATTCAAAAATATATGATGTACATGTAAGATGTCATGAATTAAGGATATTGTACAATAGCCTATATCTGGATTCTTCTTTAAAACAGCTTTTATATGTGATTAAATTAGGCTATATTTATCAAATAATATAATTATAAAATGATGACTTACAAAATGGAAACCCTTGTTCTGTCATTGTCAACACGTCACCTCAGATATAGAGCTCTGCATGGCTTAAAAATGTATCTAGCCTCGCTGAAAACAAACAATATGAGGACTTAATAGAATAGCGGATGGTAAGTAGCCTAACGTTAGCTAACACTCCCACCAGCAGTCAAACCCCCGTCTGTGGCTGTGATAAATGCCTCGACGTTGGGCGGTTAAGACAAACACTTACCGAAATACACCGTCTTGTCGCACTTTGGACATTTTGACGCCATGTTCCGTGTGAACAAAGACACGGAGTGGTTTTCAGTCGGTGTCCCGGCGCTCTGTCTGTCTCGTCTGGATGTCTGGCTGTGTCTGAATGGAGCTCCAGCGGCAGCAGACACACCTCAGAGGATGGTGGTGGCTGTGGCGCGGATGGAGATGGGAGAGACCGTAGGGTCACTCACATCCTCCCTTTGGTTCTGCTGCCTCATTTGCATAACCCCGCCCCCAGGATGACATCATGCAGTTCTCATCCTTACACACACAGCAGATATGAAATCCTGAAACCTCTGACTAAATGTGATTTTATATGTTTACATGTACCTCTTTCTATTATTATTTCTATGTAATGTATCTGTTAATTTATTGTTTGTATTATTTCGTGTGTTTTTTATTTATTTATATATTTCGTTATCGTTAGACTTGATGACTTTGTGCTATTGCTGTTTACCTGATTCTGTGTATAATGCATGTTGTCAGTGAACAACTAAAAAACAGCAGATGTGAAATATAAAATGGAAACGTGTAACTGTACACATCCATATTGAGTTTATTTTTTCAGCCACCTACTGTTTACTACCAATAACATCATTGTATTTATATAGTATGTCTTTTCTCCTACCAGAGTTGGAAAAAAGACTACATTTTCAAATAGAATGCATTGGTATAGATTACAATGCACAACATAAAGTAGTGGCACAATTAAAATGCTGCTTACATCCATAACTTAATAATATGAAAAGTGTTATTTCCTGTTGCTGGATTCGGTGGTTGAAATGACTGAGTTTTTTACGCTGCATTGAAGCGAGCTGTCCCGTCACTGTTCCCGTGGTCAGAACCAGAACCAGAGATGGTAGGCTAGGGACATCTGTGTCCTTTCAGTGCCGACAGCAATGTGACCGAGCACCTGACAGATAATAACATGTCGGGAATGTATGCTTAGTCTTGCTACACGTAATATCATTACATTTTATCAGCGGTGGAAAGTAACTATTCCGTAGGCTACTTCAATTCAATTGTAAGGTGCTTTTAACTGACTATTTTCATTTTCTCCTACTTATTAGGCTACTTCTACTCCACCAGAGTCAAGCAGGCTATTGTACGTTTTACTTATCTATTTATTTTATAGCTTTAGTTACTTTGCAGATTCAGATTAATGATACAAAAGAATATGAATAAATTATGATGTATATAGGGGATAAAGATGATACTTCGTTGATCCTACTGCCAAGTCATACTTCCGCTTTTATTTTGATGAAAGTAACACAAAAGTAACGCAAAAGTAGTAAAGCATTACAATTCAGACACCGTGATATTGTAATATAACTAATTACTCTCAAATGACAGTAACTAGTCATCAAACATGTATTACATTTTGGAAGTAACTTGCCCAACACTGTTTATTACCCACTGTATATTACTGAGTTAGCGTTACCGAGAGGTCATATAGTCGCGATGAATGTTTTGCTCAACCAGAAAATCATTCATTTAAAATAAGAGAATATGTTACAGATGCATTGTTGACTTTCAAGTGTAGCATACGGTATCTTAGCCTACTTTGGATGTCTCGTGTGTTATGGTTGTGTTTGTTTTTGTTTCCTGTTTTATTTTGGTAGTCTGGTTTTCTGTGTTGTTTTGTCTGGTTTTACTTCCTGTCCTGTGTTTTCCTGCCTTTTTTGATTGTTCTGCCCAGCACTAATGTGTTTCACCTGTTTCCCTGCCCTTGTGTCACCTGTATCGTGTTACCTCGTTACCCAGTGTATTTAGTCTTTGTGTTCCCCTTGTCTTGTGTCAGATCATTGTATTGTTTTTCTGTTTTGGAGTGTCAGTTTTTCAGTTACCCGTTTAGTCTCTGTTGTTTTTTGGTCCCTGTTATTTCCCGTTTCGTCTTTCACGGATTTTGGACTTTTCTTTGCCTGCTGTTTGCTGGACATCTTTTGTTTGTATTTATTAAATATTCAAGCTCTACTCAGCCTGCTGCCTCTGCTTTTTGGGTCCGCCATTCTCCGGAACGTAACAACGTGAGCTAAAATGGGTATCACTGTCCCTGTGTCACGAGCCAAACCATTAAGAGTTTGCTGTAGCAACAAACGTAATATCCTCGATCTATCCGCCAAGGTCCTCACCCACACCAAGACGTGGCAGCACATCACCCCAACCCTCATCCACCTTTACTGGCTCCCAATTAAGTCCCGCATCCAATATAAAATCCTCCTTCTCACCTATACATCCCTCCAAGCCCCTGGCCCCCACAGTACCTCTCCAACCTCCTCCATCCATACACCCCACCCCGAAAACCTGCGGTCCTCAGACACCGGCCTGCTCTCCATTCCCCACACCAGACTCTGTACCTTCGGAGACCGAGCCTTTAGTGATACAGCCCCATCCCTCTGGAACACCCTTCCTGTAGATATTCCAAATGCTACATCCCAGGACATGTTCAAAAAACTCCTGAAACACCAGCTGTTTACCACAGCCTACAACCTCCCTCAGCCACTGTAATTCTGTAAAGTGTCCTTGGGTTTCATGAAAGGCGCTATATAAATAAAAGTTATTATCATTATTATTATTATACAGTGCATTTCATGAAACCCAAGGACACTTTACACAAGTACAGGGGGACAAAGGAAAAGTAAATAGTCTGCTAACACAAAGACGGACTAAAAGGAATAAAATTGTCCGTGCTAAATGGAAGGGGGACCTAATTTAATGTCGGCTACTGACGTACAACCACATCATCGCACAACTAAAGTTATTTTAAGCGTCGTCTACCTGCAGTAAATCATTTTGTGACTTTTGGAAAAATCCGACCCGGGGAAAGACATTAGTAAAAACTATATCAAAATAGCGTTCTTTTCACTGTTAGTCTCGGTTGCTATTGCAGGTCACTTATGATCATCAAATAAAAAATTTCACAGTTTCAGAAACATTTAAAAGTTGCATATAGTCACTTTAAGGAGGGACACCCTGATGTCATCAATCATCATGGTGTAAGGACTTCCTGTACAGAAGGCCGACATCAGTGAAGATGTCTCTACACATTTCCATCTGTGACCTGACTTCAAATGTGTAATCCCGTCGTCGGTGCGTTGTTGCAGGTGCCTTTTATTTTGGAAATGTGATTAAATCCAATGTTTTCTTCGCATGCATTCATCAGTGTCACCCTTCAGATGTGTTTGTGTTGTCTGTGTGGTTGTTAGGTTACGCTGCCGGACAGCACGGCTCTAAGCAAGGGAATGTTAAGTGATGCTCTGCAGCTCCCGGGAGATCTGCTCTGTACATTCCTGGCACCGAGATACAAAAAGAACTGACATAACTGACTTTATTCAAGCAGCAGTCAGACTATTTAATATAACATTATAATGTAGCACTGCTAGCTGATTCTGCAACATGAGCCATCGCTTGACAACATCCTGCACTATGCATATTTATTTATTTAGTATATTACTCTATCATCTACAATATATGATTTCTATACATCTACTACTCATCTGTATATCTGTGTATATATATTTTTTCCTGTTTGTTTATAATAAGGGTGTTTATAGTGTACATATTACTACTATTATTATAACTCTTATTCTATTTTTTTCTATTTCTTATAATACTTTTTGTATATTTTTCTTATATCTATTTAATGCGTTTGTGATTTTTTTTCTTTTGAGCTGCTGTAACAAGGGAATTACCCCAGTGGCGGATTAATAACGTCTGTCTTATCTCATCTTATTAGGTGGACTTTTGTGTGGAATAAAAATACATACAATTTAAATATAGATTTTTTTTTTTTTTTTTTGAGGGCAAAAAATTAAACAGAAATTACAAATGCCCTCTCTGTACCGAAGCTTTTTGAACGAATGGTTCATGACAAAAGGCTGGAAGGAGAAGCTGAGCACGTGGACTTGTGCCAGTAAGACTATCCTTTCTACTAAGTCTCTAAGGCCGACAAGTGCATGATGCATTTTTAAATGAGTTAAACACACATAAACAGATTCAGCAAAGATGGAAACAGTGGCAATTCCATTTCCATATAGTGCACTTGGTCTTGAGCCATCCAGGGCCTGGGAATGCACTAATCTTAAAATAAACACATCCAGATTGTGTCTCTATGTAATCTTGGCACAGACATCAACAGTGACTGAATGTCGGGGTGTGTGTGTGTGGGGGGGGGGAGTCTAATCCTAAACTGCCTCTGTCTCGTATCTGTCTAAAGCAGGGGTCTCCAACCTTTCTTCATCTGAGGGCTACTTTAAAATATTGAAAGTTGTGTGGCCGGGTTGGATCAGTGGGTAGAGCAGGCGCACATATAATTAGAGGTTCACGCAGAGGTCCAGGGTTCGAGTCCTACCTGAGACAATTTCCTGCATGTCTTCCCCCTCTTTCTCACCTAGCTGTCCTGTCAATTAAAGGGGGAAAAGCCCCAAAAAATAATCTTTAAAATATCGAAAGTGGCCATGAGCTACTTGCATCACATCGCTTAGATTTATTTACATAACACACATAAGGTCAATGAAGCTACATTTTGGTGAAAATGCAAGAATTATAAGAATTATAACTTCACATCAAGGTTCATGACTATTTTATACTTCTTAATCCCACATAGTTAGCTACATCACTGAAAATATTCCCATCAGAGTCCAAGAAAAAATTAACACTTTACACGTCAATGGCCCACAAAGTTATGGCTACCTCACTTTTAATATCGTAGTAATTTTGTGTCAGTTTGTCAACCTATTGCTGAGCTACTGGAAACCTGCTCGTGAGCTACCAGTAGCTCACGAGCTACTTGTTGGAGACCCCTGGTCTAAAGTATATGTTTTTTTGTTTCCTTCACATTTGTCTATCTGCTTTTCAACAGGTTCCAGTAATAATTTTTGCTTTAATGTGTCTTTTTCTCTGTTCAGTTTAGTCTTTATATTCTGGTATCGAAGTAATCAACCCTTGTGTTGTCTTCCCGTCAACCATGAACTTGTAGTCCTTTCAGATCCAAATTGCAAATGAACTTTTTTTAAAATGCCTTTTCAAATTTTTTTGTCGCTTTGTTGCTTTTGACGCTGTTTTTAAAAGTTTTTGTCACTTTTTTCAACGCTATTTTATTCATTGTCAATAAACCTAATTTATATGACAGTATACCTATTTTTTGAGTTAAACAAGTTAAAATTCTTAAGTATTTTGACTGATAAGATCAGAGGATGTTGATAGAAAATCACAGACCGGTATATGTCAAAGTTTATTCAGGATTCTGTTTTAAAACCATTTGAATTTTTTTTTTTTAATGCTATAAAATTGAATTCGCAAAATTCAGTGGCAGTAATCATTCATTTTACCTGGTAAGAATGCTGTATGTATTTGTATTTGCATTTATTATAAGGATCACCATTAGCTGACGCCTAGACGACCAGCTAGTCTTCCATACAACGTACATGCATGCATCCAAGTTATGTTTGGGACAATTTGGTTGAAAGAAACCCATCCTTCTGATATAAAAAAACAGTGAAAACTGGTCAAATTTGACCAGAGTACAACTCTAGGGTTAAAGCGAACTCACGGAAAGTGACACAATGCTCATCTTGACTGACTCACCATGACATATTAGAGAAAAGAAGGATGAGGAAGTGACACTTTACTGATTTAAGGAAGTACGTTTTTCCTTAAGAAGCGACTAGTTTAGAGACTTTCAAAAAGAAGCAGAGAGAGCCAAAGAGACATGATGGCTGAATTCAGATGGATTAAAACGTCTTTTTTTCTGATTCTGGTGCTTCAATTTACAGGTAAGAACGTATAACATGAATATGAATGACAGAAACACTAAGAAAGCTCATTAATTAACATAATTAATGTGACTTCATCACCTAACCTTCATTTAACCAAGACAGACAAGTGCTAGTCTGTTTGTATTACTGTAAATGTTAAGGCATTTGGCATTTGAGGAACAAGCTGTTGTACAATTTCATGGTATAGTACAGTGTTTTCTTTCTTTTCTTTTTTAGTAGCCAGGTTGAGTCCACCCACAGCACTTTTAAAATCATGTGCCATCAAGTCCCCACCACTTCATGAAGAGAGTAATCTGAAAAATATAATATTACACCAGAGATATGATACAAAGAAGTACAAAAAATAAGAAGAAACAAGAGAAATTTTGCCCTGACTGTGAGTGACTCTGCCGGGCCAGCACAGAGGTTCATGGCGTGTATCACCTGGCGCACATACTACACATCGCACATCCTCGGCCATCCTGCTCCTAAAGGTCACTTAACAAGGTAATTGTGTTCTTATCAAATTTAGCTGTACCTTGGTTTGTCACTGAATTTGCATTATATTGTACCGGCCCGACAGGTCGCCGTTGTATTGACTGTTCTGCACGGCAGTGCAAAGGATTGTGGGACTAGGTTATTAACAGTTCCTGTCCTAGTTTAAGTGCGTAAATTATGTTCTGTTAGTGCTTTCGTTATGCATTTAAGTTACCTAGGCTTTAGTCTTGATTTAGTGTCCATGTGTATTTACATTTGTTGGGTAGCCATGACTGAGACACTGGGGTAGACTGATGACCTCTGGAGTGTGTGTAGAAGACGAATAAACTTCCATAGAATATCATATATCTTTCAATATCTTTGGTTCTTTGACTTCTTCCTTTTTATTTTATGACATGATTGATCCCACTTCTGACACCAATGTAGCGAGCTATATGTGGAAGAAGTCAAAGAACCAAAAATATTGAAATCTATGGAAGTTTATTTGTCTTCTACACACACTTGATACACAGAGGTCATCAATTTACCCCAGTGTCTCAGTCATGGTAACGTAAATGCATAACGAAAACACTAACAGAACATCATTTACTAGTGATGTTACCTGTGAACCCCCTGCTTCGGGGTATGTATCGAAGAAATGAATCAATTTGGAATGAAGCTTTGTATCGGAGCTTGATTCGTTTTGAGATAATCACGTGACCAGTGACGTCCAAAGCTTCGTTTCACACACACCCACGTGACTGCTTCGAAGTTGAATTCAAATAGTGCGACACTATTTGTCTGGTATTTGTGGGTTGTTGCAGTAGGAGAGTCAGGAGAGTTAGTGAATATAGAGAGATTATTATAGCGATTGTTATAGCGAGTAGAGAGTTCATAGAAAGTTTATAGCGAGTAGACAGTTTACTGCAAGTAAGAAAAGAAATAGGCTCAGCCCTGGAACAGTGGAAATAATTATGTTTCTGAATCAAAATGACATTTGATGTCTATTCCCACACACATTTGTCAACAAGCACAATAATATCCCCCTGACCTGTCCACGAGCACTGTTATTGTCCATAAGCACCATCACTGTCCCAAATAAGGTGACCAGACATCCCGAAAAATTCGGGACAGTCCCGAAATCCAAGCAGGTGTCCCGAATCCCGAATCCTGCCCTAATTGTCCCGAAAATTAGAGCAAAGTCTCAAGAGCAGACTCTGGAGTAGTTATAGTCTGATTGAACATTAAAAACTGTTCATGGTGGTTTTTAATTGAGTCATCCTGCAGCCAGCTCCCGTCGTCACCTGAGTTCATGATATTAAAGATTTTTTTATTTGTATTTTCGGGTTTACAAGACAGACAATTGAGTTTATGAATAAAAATAATAAATAATCTTGGTGCGGAGTTTTGAAATTCATGTTAATATAATCACAGAAACGAGTGTACAATGTCTGTTCTACATTAATTTCCCTCCAAAATTGATGTATTTGTTTACAAAAATAAGAAACGTTCACAACCAAAATCCTAACTTTATAGTTTTATTTTGTGGAGAAGGCAATGACATTTTCATTGATGCAAGGTCACAAATAGGCATAGTTATTTATGTCATTATTTATTTATTCATGAATTCATACACAAAATGTACTCATCTTCGACTCAAAGACATTCATGCCTATATAATATCTGTGAAACTGTTTTATTTTTGTCGTGATCTCATATTTTTATTTATACAATTAACAAACAATACACTGGGACATAACAACGCGTCCCAGGCCATCTGTGAAACAGTTTGTGACACAGTGCTATTCTTCCTTTCACCTCTAGATGTCGTCATAGAGTCCTGAAGCTTTGAGTATTGAACCTTTTCTCGATACAATTGGATTGAAAGCTTCACTGGTTCAGAAAGCTTCAGTTCGCCATCACTATCATTTACACACTTAAACTAGGACAGGAACCGTTAATATCCTAGTCCCATGATCCTTTGCACTGCCGTGCAGAACAGTCACAACACAGTGGCATCCTGCCGGCCGTTACAGTATTAACTGCTTGTTTTTTTTGCAAGCATGCACCCTAATGTTTTGTAGGCAAGTTGTCATTAGCTAGCAGGCATGCCCACCACCTATGTGTGTGTGTGTGTGGTTTCTTTTTTAATTTGTTTTTTGCACCAAAAGTGACATCCAAATGGTCAAACTTCTTTTAGAAGTGCTATTGGTGGATGCCAAAACATTCTCACTCCCATCCCATAAAATACGGACACTTGGTCAGGTGCCTTTGCCGTTGTTATTGACGCAAAAAAATCTCCTTTAGCGTCATATCTAAACGCGCTTTATCTAAACATGCTTGGTCGGGACTATTGGCGTCACTTTTGACGCTATGGGTCGGGACGTACGTTTAACTGGCACAAGAACGGGACAGTTAGGTTAAGGAAAAGATCGTGGGCTGGCTTATAAAAGTTATGTTTTTGTGACACGCGGGACAAGAACGGGACAATTGGGTTTAGGAAAACAAGAACGTGACTGTTGGGTTTAGGAACAGATCGTGGGTGGGGTTATAAAATGTATGTTTCAGTGACTTGCGGGACAAGGGGCTTTGATCCCAGTCTCAGGAGTATAAGTCCTGTCTTGTTTGACCCATCCACCACCCCAACCAACCTCCCTATGCAGTATTTCGGGATTTCATACTACTTGCTACTAGCCTGGATGCCAGCCGAACTTCCCAACCTCAAATGTTGTGGGTGGGGCTAAGTTCTGGACTTAATCCGTTGTGGAGCAACTATGCTCAAACCAGAGCTCTTTGGACCAATCAAATTGTCAGGGGGGGGGCTTTATACGATGATGGACAGATGATCAACAGTAACGTAATCAACCACGTCACCAAAGAGCGCTTGGGTTGAATTTGTTTACAACAAAGATGGCTGCCGCTGGAGAATTGGATGTGTAGATTCTGCCATCACGTCTGTTATAGAAGATATCGACAGCGCATTCATTTTGAAAGAGGAACAGAGAACCGGGATCAAGGCATTTGTCAATCGGAAAGATGTTTTTGCCGTACAACCTACGGAATTCGGTAAAAGTATAATTTATTGCTCTGATTGGTTGTAGGTCTATCCAATTGAGTGCAGAGGCACTTTCTTTCCTGGTTTTGGTTGAAACACGCCCCATAATCACAGCCCAATGGAGCGGTATCAGACTCATATTCTGACTAGAATCTGAGTATGACCTCAGGCTAACTCGCTACTGTTGTCGCTCTTAATACTATGTCATCTTAATAATAATAATAATAATAAATTGAATTTATATAGCGCTTTTCACAAACTCAAAGTCGCTTAAAAGACCGCGGAGCTGCTGCTCTGCCCGGTGCGTTCTATACCCGTGCTGAAGGGTGATTTTTGTGTCGTATCTGACGCTAAGAGCCACTTAGCGTCTGTATTTTACGAGTTGGGAGTGAGAACGAGTTGGATGCCCATGACTACCTACTGTACCCTAATATGAATGCAAATATAATAAATAAATACATCTCAGACAGTTTTTTGTGACTCTGGACTTGTTCGTTCAGTGTGCACACAGCAAAGCATGAGAAACCTCCTAAACTACAGCTAGTGTGATGACATCAAACAAACAGCCACCACAGTCACAGCACAAATGTGACAAACTGACATGTAACAAGGTTTTTCATTTCAGAACAACATGAACAGACCAGACACTGCATTTGTGCAAATTGGGATTGTGGAGACTTGATGCTCTACCTTCAGTTATTCAAAGGATAGTTCCGTTATGTTGAAGTGGGGTTGTATGAGGTAATTAGGTGGCTAGAATATGTTTAGCTTTTTGGATGCACACGACCACCTACAGTGATCTAATATTGATGTAAAAACATTTCACACATCTCAAACGTCCAACTAGTCGTCTCTGCAGTGTGTCCTATTCTGCCTCTCTGTCCCTCCAGACACATTCACACTTCCTCAAACCAGTTCACTGCCATTCTCTTCCTGTCCACCAGATGTCCTCTTACTTTTTCTCCTGTCCCAGTCGCCTCACTCAGTTCAGTCAGAACTCATCAGTGTTTTAACCGTTTGTTGAAACTAGTCCCAGTGAGCCCAAACCTTCCAGGGGTTAAAGTAGTTTTCAACACAACTCAATAAGTGTCTTTGTCCTAATAAAGTGTGGACAGTCTGTGTGTTTCTGATGTTTATCTGGTCCTCATTAGAGGGTAAAACCGGCAGAGCTCTGCTGCTGGCGTTACCCACATCCTCACCAAAACACTTCTTCAGTTATCAGAAACAAACTAAAAATAAAATGAGGAGCCAACAGGTCTCAGACAGTCATCTTCTTCTTTTTAGGTGTGAAACACGTCAGTGTCACAAATACACCCTGGACACAGTGTAACCACAAGACTCAGCATGAAATTAATACAGTTTGTTTGTTGCAGCGTTAGATTGGATTAATGAATGCAGAAATATTGAACTTTCCTCTGAAAGAAAACTACATTAAAGAAATGCAAAAGTAAAAACGTTTTGGCTGTTTGGTGTATTTGGTGTGTTTGGAATTCAAACAGCCTACACCTAAACCTAAAAGTAATTATGAGGAAGTGGCTATCCTACTTTCAGGAAGTAGGTGCAGCATCTCTCGACTAAAGCACTATTTTAAAACAGTTCTGAGCATCAGAACGAGAGAGAGAAGAAGCAGAGACACAGAGAAGCACGATGGAAGAGTCCAGTCAGGACTCTCATCAGTGTTTTAACCGTTTGTTGAAACTAGTCTCAGTGAGCTCAAACCTTCCAGGGGTTAAAGTAGTTTTCAACACAATTCAATAAGCGTCTCTTTGTCCTAATGAGGAACCAACAGGTCTCAGACATTAAAACCTGTGTTCTTTCAGCTGCTACAGTATCACCATATTGCACCAGGGACATCAAGAGTGAAATCCTGCTGGGCGAGGAGTTTGACTGCTGTCAAACATCAACATGAATCCTGTCTGGTTTCTAATAAACACCATCTGAAGAGAACAAGCTGCATTACTGCAAACATTTATCTTAACCAACAATCTTCACACAATCAACTTCCTCAGTCGTCTTCTTTTCAGGTGTGAAATACGTCAGTGTCACAAATGCAACCTGGGACTGGACACAGTGGGAACACCAGACTCAACATGAGATTAATACAGTTTGTTGCAGCGTTAGATTGGATCAATGAACGCAAAAACATTTAACTATGAGAGAAAACTACAATGGGGCAAAAAAGTATTTAGTCAGCCACCAATTGTGCAAGTTCTCCCACTTAAAAAGATGAGAGAAGCCTGTAATTTTCATCATAGGTACACTTAAACTATGAGAGACAAAATGAGAAAAAGAAATCCAGAAAATCACATTGTAGGATTGTTAATGAATTTATTTGCAAATTATGGTGGAAAATAAGTATTTGGTCAATAACAAAAGTTCATCTCAATACTTTGTTATATACCTTTTGTTGGCAATGACAGAGATCAAACGTTTTCTGTAAGTCTTCACAAGGTTTTCACACACTGTTGCTGGTATTTTGGCCCATTCCTCCATGCAGATCTCCTCTAGAGCAATGATGTTTTGGGGCTGTCGCTGGGCAACACAGACTTTCAACTCCCTCCAAAGATTTTCTATGGGGTTAAGATCTGGAGACTGGCTAGGCCACTCTAGGACCTTGAAATGCTTCTTACGAAGCCACTCCTTCGTTGCCCGGGCAGTGTGTTTGGGATCATTGTCATGCTGAAAGACCCAGCCACGTTTCATCATCAATGCCCTTGCTGATGAAAGGAGGTTTTCACTCAAAATCTCACGATACATGGCCCCATTCATTCTTTCCTTTACACGGATCAGTCGTCCTGGTCCCTTTTGTAGAAAAACAGCCCCAAAGCATGATGTTTCCACCCCCATGCGTCACAGTAGGTATGGTGTTCTTTGGATGCAACTCAGCATTCTTTCTCCTCCAAACACGACGAGTTGAGTTTTTACCAAAAAGTTCTATTTTGGTTTCATCTGACCATATGACATTCTCCCAATCCTCTTCTGGATCATCCAAATGCTCTCTAGCAAACTTCAGACGGGCCTGGACATGTACTGGCTTAAGCAGGGGGACACGTCTGGCACTGCAGGATTTTAGTCCTTGGCGGCGTAGTGTGTTACTGATGGTAGCCTTTGTTACTTTGGTCCCAGCTCTCTGCAGGTCATTCACTAGGTCCCCCCATGTAGTTCTGGGATTTTTGCTCACCGTTCTTGTGATAATTTTGACCCCATGGGGTGAGATCTTGTGTGGAGCCCCAGATCGAGGGAGATTATCAGTGGTCTTGTATGTCTTCCATTTTCTAATAATTGCTCCCACAGTTGATTTCTTCACACCAAGCTGCTTACCTATTGCAGATTCAGTCTTCCCAGCCTGGTGCAGATCTACAATTTTGTTTCTGGTGTCCTTTGACAGCTCTTTGGTCTTGGCCATAGTGGAGTTTGGAGTGTGACTGTTTGAGGTTGTGGACAGGTATCTTTTATACTGATAACAAGTTCAAACAGGTGCCATTAATACAGGTAACGAGTGGAGGACAGAGGAGCCTCTTAAAGAAGAAGTTACAGGTCTGTGAGAGCCAGAAATCTTGCTTGTTTGTAGGTGCCCAAATACTTATTTTACCAAGGAATTTACCAATTAATTCATTAAAAATCCTACAATGTGATTTTCTGGATTTTTTTTTTCTCATTTTGTCTCTCATAGTTGAAGTGCACCTACGATGAAAATTACAGGCCTCTCTCATCTTTTTAAGTGGGAGAACTTGCACAATTGGTGGCTGACTAAATACTTTTTTCCCCCACTGTATGTTTCAAATATGGAAAATTGAAAAGAAAATGGTGGCTGTTTGACATCTATAAGATAATCAAACACACCCCTAACCCTAAAAGTCATTATGAGGAAGTGACATCATACTAATTACAGGAAGTAGATGCAGCATTTCTCGACTAAAGCACTATTTTAGAAACAGTTCCGAGCATCAGCACGAGAGAGAGAAGAAGCAGAGACACAGAGAAACACGATGGAAGAGTTCAAATGGATCAAAATGTCTTTATTTCTGATACCGCTGCTTCACTTTACAGGTAAGAAGACTTATATCATCTATATATGGAAGGCACATTAAAACAATTAACTTTATCATTCTTGTTAAAGATACTTTATTTCCTAAATGTTATTCAACTAAGACAAATCTGTTGTTTTTCATTAACATGGTGAGTTTAGTGAACTCTTATATTTCTCTCTCATCTTCTCAACAGCAGCAAAAAGACAGTTTCTGCTCTCCTCCACTGTCAGAGATGGAGATGAAGTCACTTTGTCCTGTGAAAATGTGAGAGATGATCAGAATAAGTGTGATGGTACAACATGGACTTTCAGTGATTTAAGAAGCCCGCTAGTAGAGCTGGTTAGTCTTGGTCAGATTGTTGAAGAAGCCAAAGCTAAATCAGACAGACTGAGTGTTACAGAGAACTGTTCTCTGGTTATAAAGAATGTCACAGAGGAGGATGTTGGTGGTTACTACTGTCAGCAGTACAACAAAACAGAACAACATCAAGGTCAAGACTCTCAGGTTTATCTCTCTGTAGTTACCAGTGAGTATTTACATCGTGTTTTCTAACAAGAACAATATACTGACAATATTAATGATTACAGTGATGAAGTTAATTTTACTCTTGTTGTCTTTCTCTATCAATATCTCCATCTTCACCAGTGACTGAAGAGAAGAACGATGATATAGTGACGTTAAACTGCTCTGTGTCGACATATGATCATTGTAGACACACAGTGAAGTGGCTGTATGAGGGTAAAGACGTGGCTAAAGATCACCCAAACATTGAGACATTACAGAGTGAATGCTACACCACTGTGAAATGGCAGGATCCTGGTTTAATTTACAAACCAAGGTCTAACTTATTGAAGTGTGAAGTGACAGATGGTTACTCTGAAGAAGTGCAGCTGTTTCCCTTCATCCCTCCTCATTCCTCAAGAGAGAAACCAGGTGAGAATATGATGAGCTGTTTAAAATCACTTTGTGGATAACACTAAATGTTAGTGTAGATCTGAGGTTTTAATATTTCAACATTGTGTCATGAGGTCAGATGGTTAAGCTTATTTCTAGATGTACAGTTTGTTGCATTTTGTTATTGTATTAATTAAGCTGCTGATGCAACAACGACGACTACAATATCACCAACATCAGGGACAATGAGCACATCAAAAGGTAAGAACTATACTGTATAACATCATAAATTTATTTGATGACTTTGATGTTTCAAATTATTCCTCCTTTAGTTAGAGAAGATGGTAGACATTTAGATATTTTATCACTGAACAGTGTTATTTCATTTGTCCAGGTAAAGCAAAAACCGCAACTTCTGAGACAACAAGAACTTCTGATAAAAGCCCAGAATCAGTACCAACCACCACAGCAATCAGTGATCCTTCAACCAAACTACAAGGTAGTAACTCATAGATTTTACAGTACGTCTTTCTCTACAATCTCGGTCTCTCTGTCAGTCTCTCTCTCTCCCAAACTTATTGTTTTGATTTCATCCTATGATTTTTTTTATGGAACATGTTTTTATTGTTCAATATTTTCATGGCAAAAACAGAAAAGAAAAAATGTTGTTTGATTAACTCACTTTCTAAAAAGACCAAACTGACCTTTCATTGTGGTTTAACGCAGAACACAGAAAGTGATTTAGAAAATGATTATTGACTTATTTTGAAGAACTCAGTGACAGCATGATCTGAGGTTTTAATATGTCATCATTGTGTCATGATGTCAGATGGTTAAGCTTATTTCTAAATGTACAGTTTGTTGCATTTTGTTATTGTATTAATTAAGCTGCTGATGCAAAAACGACTACAATATCACCAACATCAGAGACAATGAGCACATCAAAAGGTAAGAACTAAACTGCATTTCAAAATGACTAAAACCACCCAAAACATTTGTTCATTTGATGACTTTAAAGTTTTAAGAGAAATACTTATTCTTATTTAGTTACAGCAGATGGTAGACACATTTGATGACACATTTCTCTCTCCCAACCATATTTATTTTACTTTTTTCTTTTTTTTAATTCTGTAATATGTTTTAATGGCACAGGTTTTTATTGTTTAATATTTTTATAGTAAAAAAGGAAATATAAACATTTGTTGGATTAACTCTCTTTCTGAAAAGGTAAAACTAACCTTTCATCGTAGTTTAAAGCAGAAACTGAACAGTGTTATTTCATTTGTTCAGGTGAAACACAAACAGCTAAAGCAACAGGAACATTTGAAAAAATCACAGAATCAGTAACAACCACGACAGGAATCAATGATACTTAATACTTACAAACTACACGGTAGTAACTAAAATATACTACGTGTCTTTCACTTAAAACTCTCTGTCTTCCAGTTCAAACATGCTTTAATAGTTTTTTTATTCTCTTTCCAGATTGGTGGAGGTGGTGGTGGCTGATCGTTGTGTCTGTGGCTGTTGCATCTCTCATAATCATCACTGTGGCTGTCCTCAGATGGAGGAGAGCTAAAGGTGAGAACATTGCACCACATCCTCATACCTAAACAACAGTATATTTTGATTGTCAATGACTCCCAAAATGACATATATGACCGTTCTGTTTACTGCCATACGCTGGCCGCTTAAACACATTACCAAACACGTGGCCGCGATGGAAGTTTAATCACGTGACTGTTCTGTTCATTGTAACAGGCGCAGTTTTAAACATGTGGCACACATCGTTAAATGAAACTAGTTTAAGCAACAAAATACTTTAGCTAAGTAAAACATCAGGGATTGGCTTAAAATAAGTCACGTAAAACTACTAAAGGGAGGAGATAACTTGACATCCGACATCATTGTGTCACAGACTAAGGGCGCTTTCACTCCTGACTCATTTAGTTCGGTTGAATCGCACTAGAGTTCATTTGCCCTGCTGTTGCGGTTCATTTGGGCAGGTGAGAGAGCAGCAGTTGAACTCGGGTGTGCACCAAACGCGGACCAAACAAGCGTGCAGAGACCTGCTTGATTAGGTGGTCTCAGTACGCTTCAAATTGAACTCTGGAGAGGTTTGTTTGTTGTGAGAACATGATCCGACCTCGAACTGCACCAACTATATAACTATATATACTCCACAAGTCTGAGCTAATGGCTCCTGTAGTCAGGTGTGCTTTGTAATCTGGGATGTGGCAGAACAGCAAACTGCAGAGTTTTTTTTTTTTTTTTTTTGTTTAGATGAAGGATACCGCCTTCGGTGCGCCCTGCAGGGCAGACATCTATTGGATGTCACCAGTCTCAGTGCACCATAAATCGTCCATTCAAATGTGTTGCAAAAGTTTAAAGATAGAATAAAAAAGAAAAAGAAATGCAATATATATATTTTTTAACTTGCCAATTTCAATTAAAAATGAGTTCAAAAACTTACTGATGTCAGTTCCTCTGAGCGAAGGCCTCGTGGGCGTCTCAGGAACAAAAACCTTTCGATCAAACGAGGAGTCAGAGGTTTCCCAGAGCCTGGAATTTGTCCGGCTAGTCTCGTCGTACAAAGGCCAACGCATCAGAAGAGCAGCTTTCAGGTTTAGAATCTCGGTGGGACCTCCAAAATGTTATAGATATTAACTGATCTCTCCATAGATACTCAAATATCGAACATAAAGCACAGAGAACGGGATGGTTAAAGTGATATATTGTAAAAGTTTATTTCATTAATTACAGGGAAGTTCCAGAGAAAAGGTGTCAAGGTATCACCAGATCAGTTTTCCCCAGTAACTCCCACAGAGAAGTTGGTGCACATTTATTTCATACTGTCACAGAACAAAAGAAATCCTTTCTGATTGATGGAAAACAGCCAAAAACAAATGTCTCCCTATCCTATGGGAAATACTCTCTCTACAATGCTTGATTATCATTGGACAAAAGTCCTCAAGCAACACTCCTCTGTATCCTATAAGAAAACAGTATTTTTTTCCCCCACTGGTGACCTTGACATAAACATTAGTTCACATTCAGTCCACATACATGGTGTTTACGTCCGGTCTATGAAATGCCTAGTTCTTGTCACCGGAGGTAATAAAACGACATGGGCCTCTGACCACATTTCCATATCACAGCTCAGTGAACAATGTGAGCATGTATGAATAAAAATGTTTAAATGATTAACAAAAATCAAAGAATCATAATTCCTTTAACAGGCTTGCAGTGTTTCTCTCACAGAAATAGATTTGGGTCAAGTTCACTGTCCGTCACTCGCATCTCCGTGGTCAAACCAGCCGCAGCTAAAGTTGGAGACAGACGCCGTCAGAGCATAGCGAAGTCTCGGTGACCAGAGCAGACGTAGTAACGTTGCTAGGGAAACAATCAGGCTTCAAAATTAACATTTTCGTCTACCAGCCAAATGGCTAATGAATGTTCAAATATTACCAGCCATTCAATAGATTACCATTGGGTTTTTTGGCTGGTGAGTGAAGCAAATCTACCAGCCACTTGCATATTTCACCAGCATTTGGCTGGTAAACGGTGCTAATTTAGAACCCTGGAAACAATGTCTGATTATTTAAATGAAATGAGCTGGTTTGACCATGGAGATGCAAGAAATATGAACTAGTCCAGAACACAGGACCTTCTTCCTTTATTAACTTTCTTGCTCCCGCCCTAGACACATCTGACCAATAAGAGGAGTGAATGTTCTTGCGTGATTTGTAAGGATGCATTTTGGTACGCTTGGATTTTTCCAGGTGTGAAACTAAAGCGAACCCAGTGAAAATCACTCCAACTTTACAAACTCATCACCTGATTTGGACCAAAGCAAACAAACTATAGGTGTGAAAACGCCCTAAGCTTCGTAAAAGTCGGTTAATTTTAGTTGACTTTTGGATTCACACGGGGACACAAATGCCGGTCTCCTGAGTGAGAGTCCTGTGTTTGTTTGACCCAATCAAAACATGAATATGAGACGTACTGTAGAGCTACTTGCACAATCGACCTATACGGTCGTTTTCTGGGTGAGGACGGATTGCAATATTGTAAAGACGACTCTCTTTTGTCTCTTCAGGGAACAAAACACAGACGGAGGGTGAAAACATGATGAGTTTTGTGGCTCAATAATCAAATGTCTGTACAGTTTGTCAGCTCGTCTCTGACGGTGTCATCAAAATCCAAACATCCTTCATAGACTTTGTTAATGTCAGATACTGAGGTTAAACACTGCAGTGACTCCAGAAACCAGATCACACACCACACCCAGTACAAAGTTACACTCCCTGGTTTATAGATCAGCTTTTTAAAATGTATCTCTGTGAGCCACTCGGTGAGTCTGACTTCCTTTTTCCGCGGAGAAGACGTGGGAGGAGTCTGATGATGCAGCTGGAACGACACCACAATAGAACCCAATGAAGTCCCCACATGTTACTGAGCAGCCTTTATGTTGTCTTCTCTGTGCAGGCTGATCCTGAAGATGGTGTTTCCCTACGCCTCCATCAGCTACACCAAGAAGACCAACAGGAGAGTCCAGGTCAGCTGCTGATTGATTACTGTGATGATGATGCTGTGTCATTATTGAGCATTGCGTTGTGTTTATGAGGCGCTGGATATCATAATGTTGCATTATTCTTTCATTTCATATTGTGTAATGTACGTGTTGCCTTTTGTTTCCCAGGCTCGGGGTGGAGCCTCTGCTGATCTCAGCAACCTCTACGCCACAGTCAACTAACCAAAGAATTAAGAGAGCACAGGGTAGTTACAGCTTGTATAATTACAGTTATATCTGGTTAATTGATATGGAAGAAAGATATGATAAACAAATGATTAGCTCATGGTAAAGAGATTTGTGCACATTGTTGTATAACTATGGCCAAGGCATTTCTCAATAAGAGCAATGGGTTGATCATGTATGGACTAAACCTAAAAAGCTTACATTTACGATAATAACATACAAATACTGTATATTACTGAGAATTATGTTGTGTTATGTGTAGATAATTTATCTAAAAAGGTTGAGATCTCTGTATTTTACCATTTACTGTTGCAACTGGACGGTTTGTCAGTCTGGAAGAAGACAAGGAGGTTTGTACAATGTGCTGATTGACTGATTTTGTATTGCCCTTTTTACTGGGAACTGCACAGAACTGTGTTACGTATGTTAAAATCAGATATTGATTCTTCTTTTGTTCACTTGATTTTGTAAATATGGATGATGCACAAATATTGAGGTGGCTATTTGCATATGCGGATTTTAGCTTAAGTTTACTTGGAGAGAGCCTGGGAAATGAGATAAAGATTTTTTTAATATGCAGGAATGTAGCTGTTTTTGTCAGTGTACAGTTCATATTTAATGCAATTCAGTATTATTTATAGTGTCAAATTACAACAGGACTTTACACATAGCGTAGGTCTAGACCACATTCTATAATTTATAAAAAGACCCAACAATTCCCCCAAAGAGCAAACACTTAGGGCCCTATCTTGCACTCAGCACAATTGCCTTTGTACACCAACGCATGTATGATTCCTATTTTGCACCCGACGCACAGCGGACTTTTCCCTCCACAGACGCACGTCAGTAAATTAGGGAATGTATTTGCGCTCCCGGGGGCAGTTCAGCGAAAAGAGGAGGCTTGTTCAGGCGCAAACGTTCCCTGGTGCTATTTTGCAGTTTCAGAAAAAATTCTACCACTGACCAGGAAAAACCTAGTCTAAAGTCAGTGGCGCTAGTCTAAAGTCAGTAGCGCGTTATTCAGATGCTATTTTAGGGGCGCATGCTTGGCCATAATGTAGCGTGTGCACAACGCGCATACACTTTGCTTCTCTCAACTACACAGACGCATGCATTTTTGCGAACGGTACATACTTAGAAAAGAAAAATATTACTGAAAATGCGCTTCAGGTGTTTGGATAGATCAGGAGGCACTTTACAGTACAGTCCTCAAAAAGTCGCAGCATTCTTTGTGGCTTGTTGTGTTTTACACAACATTTCCATGAATCATGGATGTGTTGATGACATAAATGAGGAAATATTAGAGGACTTAAGGAGACGTGATGCTGAACTACAGTGGGATTGGACACTCCGGCGCTCCTGGTGGAGCGGGTGGACGGAGATGGAGTGGGGGGAGGAGGAAGGGGCACAACAGGTGCAGGTGGTGCGTTTGGAGGCCCACGCTCCATGGCTGCAGCAATCCTCTCCAGACTTGAGGAGATGCGCCCGAGAGGCCACAGCAACATCGCCACCCGGCCAAGACGGGCATTTATTACTTTGCCGCAAACCGGACAGGCCTTCCGGTTTGCGGCAAAGTAATAAATAGCTCCCACTGGCGTGCGCCAGGCAAATCTGCCATCATAACAGCAGTCCGCCATGGAACAAGCGCGCCTGCTCTTAAAGGGAATGTGAGATGACGCTCTGATTGGTTTATTGCACGTTACGCCCAAACCACACCTAGCTACTTCAGACCAACCCATTTAAGATTTGCATCGGGTGCAAGACTCATTTATCCCACCGGTATCATAGCAACAGTGCCAGAGATCCGCCCACAAAGCTACTTGTGGTTCACGTTTGATACTTGCGTTTCAGATCGTTAAAATAGGGCCCTTAGTGCGAAAAACGTCCTTTTTTCTGGCAGAAACCTCAGACAGACCCTGGTTCTTGGTGGGCGGCCATGTGCCGCTGCTGGTTGGGACACAGAGACACTGATACAGATAGACAGAAATACAAGCATGGTGTCCCAATGGTTAGCACTGTGGCCTCACAGCAAGAAGGTTCTGGGTTCGAATCCAGGTCGTTCAGGGGCCTTTCTGTGTGGAGTTTGCATGTTCTCCCCATGTTTGCGTGGGTTTCCTCTGGGTACTCCGGTTTCCCCCACCATCAAAAACATGTACTAGGGTTCTCCAGTCGGTGTCCTTGATCAAGGCACTGGCTCAGATCTGGAGTTGGTCCCCGGGCGCTGTGATTGGCTGCCCACTGCTCCCTTGAGGGATGGGTTAAATGCAGAGAATGAATTTTGCTACATGTATGTGTATGTGACAATAAACGTACCCTTACCCTTAAATATGATTCATAATAACCGTAGGGAGTCAGTATCAGTCTTCTCTTTATTCTATCTGATAACATTATCATCTGCAAATAAAGAAATGTTCATCACTTCATTGTGTGTCCTGTGATTCCTTCATGTACTAACATAGTCATAATGGAAAGTGAATCCTTAATACTGAAGCATCAACACATAAGTAGCATTTCATTGTTGAGGTTGAGCTACTTTTAACTACTTTATATACAGTGCTTCCCAAGCTAGAGGCCGGGCAGCTCCAACGAGTCACAAGATAAATCTGAAGATAATTCATATGGTTGGAAACAAGAAAAACAAATTTCTGATACACACATTTCTTTTCAGGCTATGTTTAGACGGAAACGATCTGAAGAGAAAACGCAAAAGTGGTGTTGAGTTCTCACTTTTTATTCCGCGTTTAGACGAATGATATGGGGGGGGGAAATCTGCGTGCATATGGTGACGCAAAAGTGTGTGCAATTCGATGTAGTATGCACACCAGGCGGCTAGGTGGTAGTGTGAAGCACTGACACACACACTTCCTTCTTCTTCTCTCCCTCTCCTCTCCCTAGTAGGGAGAAGCAAACAACAAAAGCTGACAATTTTGCCTAGACAGACGAAGAGGTGGAGTTATTGCTCGAAACAATACACACAGACGGCACATACACAGACACACACGCGACACAGACACACGGCACACACTACGCACACACACACACACACACACACACACACACACACACACACACACACACACACACACACACACACACACACACATGCCACACACAATCGCGGCACAGCCACACGGCACACACATGGCACACACAAACACACCCACACACACACACATGTGGCACACACAAACACACCCACACACACACACATGTGGCACACACACACGCCACACACAAACACGCGGCACAGCCACATGGCACACACACACACACACACGGCACATGGCACACACACACACACACACACATGCGGCACATATACACGACACGCGGGACACACACGCGGCACACATACATACACACACAGTTGCATAGTGCGTTTTTACCTTTTAGACGGAACGCATACGGGTGGAGCGTTTTAAGATTTCCACCCTGGCGTGTGGTTTTCACTTTTGCGTTTTTAAGCCCCAAAAACGCTGTCACCTTCTAAAAAAATATTTTTACGTTTCACCCGCGGCGATATTCGTTGTAAACAGGGCCTCAGTTTCTGCACAGTTCTCCTAGCTTTGCTTTTTTGGGAAAAAAAGGTGTTTTTTACCTCTTTGGGACTCCAACAATAATTTCAAATTAAAGAAATCTTCTTTTTATTCTATCTGATAATATAATCTGCAAATAAAGAAAAGTTCACCACTTCATTCTACACTGTGTTTTCTGATTCCTTCAGGTACTAACAGAGTCATAATGGAAAGTGAATATTCTTTACTGCCTCTACTAGAAGTACAACCTCCCTCCTCTTGTCCACTTCTAGTAGTGGAGCTTCCCTCTGTTGGCTTGAACAGCTCTGTTCTCACTGAGAACTCAAATGTGTCTGAAAACAGATAGAAATGCTCCCAAAGTTACCTGAGAATCAACAGAAATATAATAACTCAGGCTACGTTCAGAAGTTTGGGATGCACACGCCTCCTACTGTGATCTAATATCGATGTAAAAACATTTCACACATCTTAAACGTCCAACTAGTCGTCTCTGCCAGTGTGTCCCATTCTGCCTCTCTGTCCCTCCAGACACATTCACACTTCCTCAAACCAGTTCACTGCCATTCTCTTCCTGTCCACCAGATGTCCTCTGACTTTTTCTCCTGTCCCAGTCGCCTCACTCAGTTCAGTCAGGACTCTCATCAGTGTTTTAACCGTTTGTTGAAACTAGTCTCAGTGAGCCCAAATCTTCCAGGGGTTCAAGTAGTTTTCAACACAACTCAATAAGTGTCTCTTTGTCCTAATAAAGTGTGGACTGTCTGTGTGTTTCTGATGTTTATCTGGTCCTCATTAGAGGGTAAAACCTGCAGAGCTCTGCTGCTGGTGTTACCCACATTCTCACCTAAACACTCCTCCTTCAGTTCTCAGAAACAAACTGCAAAGATACAATGAGGAGCCAACAGGTGTCAGACAGTAAAACCTCATCTTCTGTGTGTTCTATCAGCTGCTACAGTATCACCATATTACACCACAGACATCAAGAGTGAAATCCTGCTGGGCGAGGAGTTTGACTCTTCACCTGTGTGTTCATGTGTGCTGTCAAACATCACCATGAATCCTGTCTGGTTTCTAATAAACACCATCTGATGAAAACAAGCTGCTTTACTGCAAACACTTTTCTTTTCATTTTTTTATTTTTTAAAGATTATTTTTTCTTTTCCTTTGTCTGAAGAAATGAAAGGGAAGAGAGAGGGGGGATGACATGCCGCAGGTCGGAGCCGAAACCCGGCCCACTGTGTCGAGGAGTAAACCTCTATATATGGGCACCCGCTCTACCAACTGAGCTATCCGGGCACCCACAAACATTTATCTTAACCAACAATCTTCACACGCTCAACTTCCTCAGTCTTCTTCTTTTTTTTAGGTGTGAAATACGTCAGTGTCACAAATACACCCTGGGACAGGACACAGTGTGAACACCAGACTCAACATGAGATTAATACAGTTTGTTTGTTGCAGCGTTAGATTGGATCAATGAACACAGAAACATTTAACTATGAGAGAAAACTATGTTATATGGAAAAGGGAAAATTGAAAAAAAAAACGTTTTGCTGTTTGGCGTCTATAAGGAATTCAAACAGCCTAACCCTAACCCTAAAATTCATTGTGAGGAAGTGATATCATCCTAATTACAGGAAGTAGATGCAGCATCTCTCGACTAAAGCACTATTTTAGAAACAGTTCTGAGCATCAGAACGAGAGAGAGAAGAAGAAGCAGAGACACAGAGAAGCACGATGGAAGAGTTCAAATGGGTCAAAATGTCTTTATTTCTGATACCGCTGCTTCACTTTACAGGTAAGAAGACTTATATCAGATATATAAAAGGAAGGCAAATTGCAACAATTAACTTCATCATTCTTGTTAAAGATGCTTTACTTCCTAAATATTATTAAACTAAGACAAATCTGTTGTTTATCATTAACATGGTGAGTTTAGTGAACTCTTATATTTCTCTCTCATCTTCTCAACAGCAGCAAACAGACAGTTTCTGCTCTCCTCCACTGTCAGAGATGGAGATGAAGTCACTTTGTCCTGTGAAAATGTGAGAGATGATCAGAATAACTGTGACGGTACAACATGGACTTTCAGTTATTTAAGTAACAGAACAGTAGAGCTGGTTAGACTTGGTCAGATTGGTGTAGACGCCAAAACTAAATCAGACAGACTGAGTGTTAGAGAGAACTGTTCTCTGGTTATAAAGAATGTCACAGAGGAGGATGTTGGTCGTTACTACTGTCAGCAGTACAACAAAGCAGAACAACATCAAGGTCAAGACTCTCAGGTTTATCTCTCTGTTGTTACCAGTGAGTATTTACATCATGTTTTCTAACAAGAACAATATACTGACACATTACAATATTTATGATTACAGTGATGAAGGTAATTTAACTCTTGTTGTCTTTCTCTCTCAATATCTCCATCTTCACCAGTGACTGAAGAGAAGAACGATGATATAGTGACGTTAAACTGCTCTGTGTCGACATATGAACGATGTAAACACACAGTGAAGTGGCCGTATGAGGGTAAAGACGTGGCTAAAGATCACCCAAACATTGAGACATTACAGAGGGGCTGCTACACCACTGTGAAATGGCAGGATCCTGTGGATTCTGTGGATCCTGGTTTAATTCACAAACCAAGGTCTAACTTATTGAAGTGTGAAGTGACAGATGGTTACACTGAAGAAGTGCAGCTGTTTCCCTTCATCCCTCCTCATTCCTCAAGAGAGAAACCAGGTGAGAATATGATGAGCTGTTTAAAATCACTTTGTGGATAATTACACTAAATATTAGTGTAGATCTGAGGTTTTAATATTTCATCATTGTGTCATGATGTCAGATGGTTAAGCTTATTTCTAAAAGTACAGTTTGTTGCATGTTATTATTGTATTAATTAAGCTGCTGATGCAACGACGACAACTACAATATCACCAACATCAGGGACAATGAGAACATTAAAAGCTAAGAACTAAACTGTATAAGATCATAAGTTTATTTGATGACTTTGATGTTTTAAATTATTCCTCCTTTAGTTAGAGAAGATGGTAGACATTTAGATATTTTATCACTGAACAGTGTTATTTAATTTGTCCAGGTAAAGCAATAACCGCAACTTCTGAGACAACAAGAACTTCTGATAAAAGCCCAGAATCAGTACCAACCACCACAGCAATCAGTGATCCTTCAACCAAACTACAAGGTAGTAACTCATAGATTTTACAGTACGGCTTTCTCTAGAATCTCGCTCTCTCTGTCAGTCTCTCTCTCTCCCAAACTTATTGTTTTGATTTCATCCTATGATATTTTTTTTATGGAACAAGTTTTTATTGTTTAATATTTTCATGGCAAAAACAGAAAAGAAAAAATGTTGTTTGATTAACTCACTTTCTAAAAAGACAAAACTGACCTTTTCATTGTGGACTTATTTTGAAGAACTCAGTGACAGCATGATCTGAGGTTTTAATATGTCATCAATGTGTCATGATGTCAGATGGTTAAGCTTATTTCTAAATGTACAGTTTGTTGCATTTTGTTATTGTATTAATTAAGCTGCTGATGCAACAACGAGGACTACAATATCACCAACATCAGAGACAATGAGCACATCAGAAGGTAAGAATTAAACTGTATCAGATCAAAATGACTAAAACCCCCCAAAACATGTTTATTTGATGCCTTTAGAGTTTTAAGAGAAATGAATATTCTTATTTAGTTACAGCAGATGGTAGACACATGTGATGACACATTTCTCTCTCCCAACCATATTTATTTTCCTTTTTTTTATATAATATATTTTTATAATATTTTTTAATGCCACAGGTTTTTATTGTTTAATATTTTTATAGATAAAAAGGAAATAAAATATTTGTTGGATTAACTCACTTTCTGGAAAGGCAAAACTAACCTTTCATTGTAGTTTAAAGCAGAAACTGAACAGTGTTATTTCATTTGTTCAGGTGAAACACAAACCGCTAAAGCAACAAGAACATTTGAATAAATCACAGAATCAGTAACAACCACGACAGCAATCAATGATACTTGATACTTACAAACTACACGGTAGTAACTCAAATATACTACGTGTCTTTCTCTTAAAACTCTCTGTCTTCCAGTCCAAACATGCTTTAATAGTTTTTTATTCTCTTTCCAGATTGGTGGAGGTGGTGGTGGCTGATCGTTGTGTCTGTGGCTGTTGCAGCTCTCATAATCATCACTGTGGCTGTCCTCAGATGGAGGAGAGCTAAAGGTGAGAACATTGCACCACATCCTCATACCTAAACAACAGTATATTTTGATTGTCAATGACTCCCAAAATGACATATATGACCGTTCTGTTTACTGCCGTATGCTGGCCGCTTAAATACATCCGCGATGGAAGTTTAATCACGTGACTGTTCTGTTCAGTGTAACAGGCACAGTTTTAAACATGTGGCACACATTGTTAAAGGAAACTAGTTAGGTTTAGGCAACAAAATACTTTAGCTAAGTAAAACATCAGGGATTGGCTTAAAATGAGTCACGTAAAACTACTAAAGGGAGGACATAACTTGACATCTGACATCATTGTGTCACAGACTAAGGGCGCTTTCACTCCTGACTCATTTAGTTCGGTTGAATCGCACTAGAGTTCGTTTGCCCCGCTGTTGCGGTTCATTTGGGCAGGTGAGAGAGCAGCAGTTGAACTCGGGTGTGCACCAAACGCGGACCAAACAAGCGTGCAGAGACCTGCTTGATGAGGTGGTCTCAGGACGCTTTCAATTGAACTCTGGAGAGGTTTGTTTGTTGTGAGAACATGATCCGCCTCCGAACCGCACCAACTATATAACTATATATACTCCACAAGTCTGAGCTAATGGCTCCTGTACTCAGGTGTGCTTTGTAATCTGGGATGCGCAGAACAGCAAACTGCAGAGTTGTGTTTTTTGTTTCTTTAGATGAAGGATACCGCCTTCGTGCCCTTGCAGGGCAGACATCTATTGGATGTCACCAGTCTCAGTGCACCATAAATCTCCTTCCACAAATGTGTTGCAAAAATTTAAAGATAGAACTTAAAAGAAAAAAGCAATATGTTTTTTTTGTTGTTTTTTAAACAACTTGCCAATTTCAATTAAATATTTGATCAAAAACTTACTGATGTCAGTTCCTCTGAGCGAAGGCCTCCTGGCGTCTCAGGAACAACAAACCTTCGATCAAACAAGGAGTCAGAGGTTTCCCAGAGTCTGGAATTTGTCCGGCTAGTCTCGCCGTATTACAAAAGCCAACGCCATCAGAAGAGCAGCTTTCAGGTTGAGAATCTCGGTGGGACCTCCAAAATGTTATAGATATTAACTGATCTCTCCATAGATACTCACATGTCGAACACAAAGCACAGAGAACACAGAGATGGTTAAAGTGATATATTGCAAAAGTTTATCTTATCTATCTATAAATTGCAGGAATGTCTTGCTGTGTGTGTGTGTGTGTGTGTGTGTGTGTGTGTGTGTGTGTGTGTGGGTGTAATGGGATGTCTCGAACCGTTAGTCCGGATGGATAACAAACTTGACAGGTGTCTTGCTACGGCACGAAAGTAAGTGCAGTGCCAACTTTGACATTGTTTGGATTAGAAATGCAAAAGATATCGTTAAATATAAATCGTTAAAAGAAGCACCATTGGCTTTTGCCGCTCCAGCCGCTGGCCACTCCTCCGACTTCGAACTCTTTTCCTGCTATTGTATTAAATTGCTGTGAGCTGGCAGAACATAACGTTATCTCAGAGATTATTCCTTCAGAGCGCAGCGATGCGGAAAATCTCAGAGTTGAACTGGGCAGACACATCAGTTTTCATCAGACCCACCCTGGGTCGGGTTAATTAAGTCGGCAAAATACCCAAATGCCCTACTTCACGTTAACCGGCCAAGCCACTAAACCTGAATGGAAATGAACACCTCTGCTTAAGTGTTAAATTCGTAATTGATCCGACACCGAGACAAAATCGTCTCTCTCTCTCTCTCTCTCTCTCTCTCTGCGCGCGCACACACACACACACACAAACACACAGTGTTGTAATGTAACGGAGTACAAATACTTCGTTACTGTACTTAAGTAGAAATTTCACGTATCTGTACTTTACTTCGCTATTTAAATTTATGTCAACTTTCAGTTTTACACCACTACATTTCCTAGATAAAATGTATACTTTTACTAGGAGAAATGTGTGCGACTGCAATAAGGGAGGTTTGGCGAATCACTGCCGCGCGCTCTATTTCAGCGCTTGTTTGTTGCTAAAGGAGGAGGAGGACGCGCAACTGAAACCGCCATGGAAGCACGAGCACCTACTGGAGGACCTCCCGTTATTGTAGACGACCACCCTGACGATAGCGGTGAACTTGGTGAACAGGGTAGTGGTGAAGATACGTCATACACCCGTGCTGCCCTACAAAGGCAAAACGCCGTAACATCATATTTCGGGACAAAAATGAGTTAATGTCACTTTTGGGGTATTGGAGACCTCCTTTATCATGTGAAAAAATATCGTGAGTCAATTTGATTGTTTTAACGAGAAAATAAAGGGCTATGACAACCGTAACATCCAAAACCATATGGGAAACCACAGCAGAACGCCGTAACAGCTGTTACGGCTCTTTGCCTTTGTTTCGGCACGCTGAGGTTGAGTTAAGGTGTTCTGACTTTGTTTAGCCAGGCATCAAGAGAGATGTTACTGTGCCACCGTGATGTTACTGTACTCTGGCCTCGGCATACTGTCAAAGTTTGCCGCTTTTAATTGTCACCAAACCACGTAACATACACGCGACACATCTTTAAAATAAAGTGCCGATGGTTCAGATCTGTCAGTGTCAGCGACAGCCTGGAGCTAGCTAAATTTAATCTGTGTCACGTAGCGCTAACGGTGATGCTGACACACCTCCTCACTTGGCGCAGCCTCACATCAGATGCCGAAAACGAATTATTAAATACACAGGCATCCTACCTTTCCATGCAATCCGATATAATCCACGGAAGATATAATCCATAGTAATGCACGTCATCTGCTGTATCCACAACAATCCATATGTGTTTGAGCCATACTTCCTTCTTGCAGGTGTTCATGTCAAATCTTACACAAATCCATAATAGCACTAAGCTAGTTATCGCTAACGTCCGTACAAAAAAGTAGGCTGACCTAAATGTTATCTCAGAATTAAAAAGTAGTAATCCAAGTTGAGTTTGTTGACTGTGCATTTTGCGCAGTTTGCTGGCCCTTAACCAGGGGCGATTCTAGGATCAGACCTTTAGGGGGGCTCAGCACCTAATGAGAATATGACACGGATACAGTTCCTTGCAAAAGTGTTAAACATAATATATTTATTGTTAAACAATAAATATACCTTTGTATTCAATTATAATTAAATTATCTTTATTGAGAAAATATTTCTTGTATTTATTCATATTGTATACTGTACTGCAAAGTAACTTATCTGTCATACTGTTCTACTGTGTTAGTATTGCCACACTATCCTGATCGTTATAGCACTAAATAGGAACAACCAAAGGTCTTCTATATAATTTAAAACAAATACCATGATGACTAGACCTTGGTTAGGTGTTCTTATAATGGATGTAAGTATGGTGAACAGCAAGCAAACATCGATTATATATCAGTTACTGCCTTTTGCCTTTGCAGGACTGCTTGTTTTTGGCACATGATACAAAGGCAGAGTACAGTAACTGACAAACAAGGGTCAAAGGGTCAATTTTGAAAAAAACCTTTTACTTCAAATACTTAAGTACATTAAATATCAGAAAATTACTTTGATACTTAAGTACAGTATATATCAGATACTTTAAGACTTTTACTTAAGTAATATTCTAAAAGGTAACTTTCACTTCTACCAAAGTCTTTTTCTAGTACGATACTTGTACTTTTACCGAATGTATTGCTTTCTAGTACTTTTATACAACACTGCACAAAACACACACACACACGCCAAACACACACACACACACACACACACACACACATGGTCCGGTTCTGGTGATTGATGAAACCAGATATGTGCTGATTAGCTCTCATAACGGGCCATGAGTCCATGAGGCTAATGTCTGATTACTCCACATTGTTAATTGTGATATTTTGTGATTCCATTCTGAATCTGCAGCGTTCTCTGTCAGGTAAATACAGTAATACAATGTCTTCCTCTGATGTAGAAGTAGGGCCTACAGTGTAAGTCAGTAGTAGGCTATACAGTGGAGCTGCATATTAAGTGGTTTGGGGTCCTTCTGTAAGTCATTTTGGGGTACAATTTGGTTTTGATGAATTCTATAAGCAACAATACCACAGGCCAATAATCGGCCGTTCCAAACAGGCACATTGTCAACGGGCACTGCAGTAGTGTAATTAATTACAGGGAAGTTCCCAGAAAAATGTGTCAAGGTATCACCAGATCAGTTTTCCCCAGTAACTCCCACAGAGAAGTTGGTGCACATTGATTTTATACGGTCACTGGAACAAAGAAATCCTTTCTGGTTGATGGAAAACAGCCAAAACAAATGTCTCCCTATCCTATGGGAAATAGTCTCTACAATGCTCTATTATCATTGGACAAAAGTCCTCAAGCAACACTCCCTCTGTGTCCTATAAGAAAACAGTATTTTTTTCTCCCACTGGTGACCTTGACATAAACATTAGTTCACATTCAGTCCACATACATGGTGTTTACGTCCAGTCTGCCTTAAATGCCTAGTTCTTGTCACCGGAGGTAATAAAACGACATGGGCCTCTGACTGCATTTCCATATCACAGCTCAGTGAACAATGTGAGTATTTTTGAACACGATGCATAAATAAAAATGTTCAAATGATTAACAAAACTCAAAGAATCATAATTCCTTTAACAGGCTTGCAGTGTTACTCTCACAGAAATAGACTTCGGGTCAAGTTCACCGTCCGTCTTTCGCATCTCCGGTGGTCAAACCAGCGCTACGCTAAAATTGAGACGAAGCCGTCCAGAGCATAGTGAAGTCTCGGTGACCAGAGCAGACGTAGTAACGTCGCTCGGAAACAATGTCTGATTATTAAAATGAAATGAGCTGGTTTTGACCATGGAGATTCAAGAAATACGCTACTAGGACCTTCTACCTTTATTAACTTTCTTGCTCCGCCCACAGACACATCTGACCAATAAGAGGTGAAACGTTCTTCGTGATTCGAATGATGCATTTTGGTGCAGCTTGGATTTTTCCAGGTGTGAAACCGAAAGCCGACCCAGTGAAAAATCTACTCCAACTTTACAAACTCATCACCTGATTTGGACCAAAGCAAACAAACTATAGGTGTGAAAACGCGACTAAGCTCCGTAAAAGTCGGTTAATTTTAAAAGTGACAGTTGATTTTTGGATTCACGCGGGGACACAATGCCGGTCTCATGAGTGAGAGTCCTGTGTTTGTTTGACCCAAATCAAAACATGAATATGAGACGTACTGTAAGAGCTACTTACTATCGACCGATGCGGTGCGCTTTCTGGGGTGCGGATGGAATGCAATATTCTAAAGATCTACTCTTTTGTCTTCAGGAACACAGATCGAGGTTGAAAACATGGTGAAGTTTGTGGCTCAATAATCAAATGTCTGTACAGTTTGTCAGCTCGTTTCCTGACGGGCCATCAAAATCCAAACATCCTTCAGACTTTGTTAATGTCAGATACTGAGCTTAAACACTGCATTGACTCAAGAAACCAGATCACACACCACACCCAGTACAAAAAGTTACACTCCCCTGGTTTATAGATCAGCTTTTAAAATGTATCTCTGTGTTTCACTGTGAGTCTGACTTCCTTCTGCTAGAGAAGACGGAGGGTCTGATGTGATGCAGCTGACGACACCACAATAGTAATGGTGGCCGGAAGTGCAATGCAACATTACAAAGAATGAAAACACTTTTACATTTTGAAACAAATTTAAGACATTTTGGAAAACAAATTTACATTTTGGAAAAACAAAATAACATTTTGGAAAACAAATTTACATTTTGGAAAACAAAATAACATTTTAGAAAACAAATTTACATTTTGGAAAAACAAAATAACATTTTAGAAAACAAATTTACATTTTGAAAACAAATTTACATTTGGAAAACAAATTTTAAGACATTTTGGAAAACAAAATAACATTTTAGATAAACAAGCTGCATTACTGCAAACATTTATCTTAACCAACAATCTTCACATGCTCAACTTCCTCAGTCGTCTTCTTCTTCTTTTAGGTGTGAAATACGTCAGTGTCACAAATCCACCCTGGGACTGGACACCGTGTGAACACCAGACTCAACATGAGATTAATACAGTTTGTTTGTTGCAGCGTTAGATTGGATCAATGAACGCAGAAACATTTAACTTTCCTAGGAAAGAAAACTACCTTTAAAAAATGCAAAAGTGACAAACTTTTTGCTGTTTGGCGTCTATAAGGAATTCAAACAGCCTACCCCTAACCCTAAATGTCATTATGAGGAAGTGACATCATCCTAATTACAGGAAGTAGGTGCAGCATCTCTCGACTAAAGCACTATTTTAGAAACAGTTCTGAGCATCAGAACGAGAGAGAGAAGAAGCAGAGACACAGAGAAGCACGATGGAAGAGTTCAAATGGATCAAAATGTCTTTATTTCTGATACCGCTGCTTCACTTTACAGGTAAGAAGACTTATATCATATATATAAAGGAAGGCACATTGCAACAATTAACTTCATCATTCTTATTAAAGATGCTTTACTTGCTAAATGTTATTAAACTAAGACAAATCTGTTGTTTGTCATTAACATGGTGAGTTTAGTGAACTCTTATATTTCTCTCTCATCTTCTCAGCAGCAGCAAACAGACAGTTTCTGCTCTCCTCCACTGTCAGAGATGGAGATGAAGTCACTTTGTCCTGTGAAAATGTAAGAGATGATCAGAATAACTGTGACGGTACGACATGGACTTTCAGTTATTTAAGAAACACAGCAGTAGAGCTGGTTAGACTTGGTCAGATTGGTGCAAACTCCAAAACTAAATCAGACAGACTGAGTGTTAGAGAGAACTGTTCTCTGGTTATAAAGAATGTCACAGATGAGGATGTTGGTAGTTACTACTGTCAGCAGTACAACAAAACAGAACAACATCAAGGTCAAGACTCTCAGGTTTATCTCTCTGTTGTTACCAGTGAGTATTTACATCATGTTTTCTGTCTTGTTAGAATAATATATTGAAACATTACAATATTTATGATTACAGTGATGAAGGTAATTTAACTCTTGTTGTCTTTCTCTCTCAATATCTCCATCTTCACCAGTGACTGAAGAGAAGAACGATGATATAGTGACGTTAAACTGCTCTGTGTCGACATATGAACGATGTAAACACACAGTGAAGTGGCTGTATGAGGGTAAAGACGTGGCTAAAGATCACCCAAACATTGAGACATTACAGAGTGACTGCTACACCACTGTGAAATGGCAGGATCCTGTGGATTCTGTGGATCCTGGTTTAATTTACAAACCAAGGTCTAACTTATTGAAGTGTGAAGTGACAGATGGTTACACTGAAGAAGTGCAGCTGTTTCCCTTCATCCCTCCTCATTCCTCAAGAGAGAAACCAGGTGAGAATATGATGAGCTGTTTAAAATCACTTTGTGGATAATTACACTAAATATTAGTGTAGATCTGAGGTTTTAATATTTCATAATTGTGTCATGATGTCAGATGGTTAAGCTTATTTCTAAATGTAGTTTGTTGCATTTTGCTATTGTATTAATTAAGCTGCTGATGCAACAACAACGACTACAATATCAGCAACATCAGAGACAATGAGCACATCGAAAGGTAAGAACTAAACTGTATCAGATCAAAATGACTAAAACCATCCAAAACATGTTTATTCAATGACTTTGAAGTTTAAAATCATTATTCCTCCTTTAGTTACAGTCGATGGTAGACATTTAGATATTTTATCACTGAACAGTGTTATTTCATCAAAATTTGTAGCAACAAGAACTTCTGATAAAAGCCCAGAATCAGTACCAACCACCACAGCAATCAGTGATCCTTCAACCAAACTACAAGGTAGTAACTCATAGATTTTACAGTACGTCTTTCTCTAGAATCTCGCTCTCTCTGTCAGTCTCTCTCTCTCCCAAAATTATTGTTTTGATTTCATTCTATGATATCCTTTAATGGAACAGGCTTTTATTGTTTAATATTTTCATGGAAAAAAAAGACAAGAAAATTTTTTAGTTTGACTAATTCACGTTCTAAAAAGACAAAAATGACCTTTCATTGTGGTTTAAAGCAGAACACAGGAAGTGATTTAGAAAATGATTATTGATTTCTTTTGAAGAACTCAGTGACAGCATGAATAAAGCTGGAGTACAAGTCTTTCTCTGAAACCAAAGACATGGATACTTTTAATAAGATCTGGTTTAATCTGCTTTTTCTCTTTTAAAATGATGGAATCTGTTTTTCAGAATAAAATAACATTGCATATTTGCATTGAAATAGTGGAACATTTAGACACTTTAATATAACTGAATGTAAATTAAGTTTATTTTTTAAACTCCAATATATCTCTGTCTCCTCTTTTAAGTCTGAAAGCTCCAACTAAAATATATCTCTGATGTAGTCCTTCTCTCTCCAGGTTGGGGGAGGATCCTCTTTGTGGCCGTGGGTTTAGCAGCTCTCATAATAATTGTTGTGGCGGTCAACATGTGGGACGAGAGCTAAAGGTGAGAACATTCACAGATCAAACTTAGAAACAACAAGTTTTGATGAAGCTGATTTTCACTGTGGAAACTGAAGTCCTCTCTTTCTCTTGTCTTTTCAGAGAAGAAAACACAGACGGAGGAAATCGCTGTGAGTTTTTACAACTAAATAATTAAATGTTTTTACAGTTGATGCTTTACACTCTTCATTTTAAACTGTACATTTAGTTAGAAGAAGACAGGAAACAATAAACAGGTGAAGTGGACGTGTGAAGTGTTACTTTTGGTCTTGAATTCAGTAATTGTAACAAAAGCGTCTTCCTAATGAGTGTAATGAAATATACTTGTTGTCTTTAAGTTATTTCTTATTTCCCTGAGCTAAATGTGGGGCGGTGGACGCCTACAGATCAGAGAAGTGGGATTGGGATTGGAAAGTGTGTCTTTGATTGTGTTGTGTTGTTTTTCCCAGGTGCGTTATGATGTAGATGATGATACAGTGAACTATGAAAACATCAGATCTCCTGATGGAGTTTGACCAACACTTCTGCCTCCATCAGACTCCACTGATCAACTCGTCACCTTTTACTGGACTAGTTCAAGACTGGAAATAACTAAAAGAATCATCAAGGCTTATTTTATTTTAGTCTGATGTATTTTCCTGCATCATTGTAAAAAGCTTTTCTCATCTCCAGCCAGTTGAGAACAGCAGCTGGATTTGAACTTCATTTAACTCTTGTTAACTTCCTGAAATAGTCTTCCAGCTGCAGATTTCAGAGCTGATTTTAAGATGTACTGCTGGTTGTTGAAGCTCCAGCAGCTTGAGCTCAGTTTGATGTCTCTGTGTGCAGAAGAACTCATTTAAATTTTCATTTAGCAATGCTTTGTGTGTGTGTGTGTGTGTTTTTTTGTTTGTGTGTGTGTGTGTGTGTGTGTGTGTGTGTGTTTTTTTGTTTTTTTTTTTTTTTTTTTTTTTTTTTGTTTTTTTTTTTTTTTGTTTTTTTTTTTTTTTTTTTTTTGTTTAGTGTGTGTGTATGTTTATTTGTGTGTATGTGTATGTGTGTGTGTTATTGTGTGTCAGTGTGTGTGTATATGTGTGTATTATATGTTGTTGTCTGTGTGTGTGTCTATATGTGTGTGTGTGTGTGTGTGTGTTGTAATGGAGTCAGTAACAGTCTTCTGTTTATTCTATCTGATAACAATATAATCAGCAAATAAAGAAATGTTCACCACTTCATTCTACTCTGTGTTCTGTGATTCCTTCATGTACTAACAGAGTCATAATGGAAAGTGAATCCTTAAAGGAATATTTCACCGCTGGAAAGCTGAATATATCTTTAAATTGGGTCACTTATGTAGTAGAAATGTGAAAAAAAAATTGAAATTGGTGCCTTCTAGGCCGAGAAAAGCCAGAAAATGTGTTTTGGTCTTATATGGATGAAAAACACCAAATCCCAGAATGCACCTGCTTCGTTGCTTTGAGTCCACTCCCAAGCCACGACTACGCGCGACAGACCGACAGAGGCATTCAACTCAACTCAAGCGTGTTTTATTGTCATTTCAACCATATAACGAAACAACGTTTCATCCGTGACTCAAGTGGTGTTACACATTTAACATATATAAAAACAACATTATATAAAAACGATATACAAAACAGGCTACATTTAGTACACACACTTTATAGGCTCCGTAAAGTTCAGCACGCATACTAGCATTACGCTTGGTGGGCTGTAAACACCGAGGCATAAACACAGCCGTGATTAATGTGTAATGTAGAATGGTCGGCATTTAACAGTCACAAACTCCACCAGCAGTTAGCAGTTAAATGGATACAAATCACCACATTTCTGCACCACTCGGTGTTAACACAGCCCACCTCTTTTACCTGGCGACAGAGCATCTCTAGCGGAGGGCTAGCAGGCCTGGTAGCTGGACAGTCCGGTACACTATTCAGGCAGGTTTCCACAACAACAAAAACACGGCAGTCTCTGAACTCACACGTTGGGAGTTTCGTTGAAGTTGGATGTAGTTTGTTTGGTCTAAATGAGCGGACACTTGCAAGCAGGATCCGTAAAGTTCAGCTGACGCATACTAGCATTGGTGTAGCTAAACACAGAGTATAAACACAGCCGTGAATTAGCGTGGAATGTCGAATGGTCGGCATTTAACAGTCACAAGCTCCACCAGCAGTTAGCAGTAGCTAGTTGGATTTTATTTCTACACCAGTCCGTTTAACACAGCCCACCTCCAATAGCTGGATAGTCCCGGTTCCGGTACACTGTTGTTCAGGCATGTTTCCACAACAACAAAAACACAGCAGTCACTGAACTCACGTTGGGATTTTCGTTGAAGGAGGATGTAGTCCAGCTTGTTGTTTAATGAGCAGACACTTGCAAGCAGGATGGCTGGGACAGGTGGACAGCTAGCGTTAGCTTTCCACCTAGCCGATGAGGATGTCCCCTAGCCGGCTAGCGGCATTGAGCGACACCGCTGGTCTCCGTGCAAGCGAAGCTCACCTAGTGTGCCGAGTATTGCGTCTGTAATAACGTTTCCTCCATATTCTCCGATCTGTACCGATGTATCCCGGTGGTACACACGTCAGGTAGTTTGAATGCAGATAATTGTTGTAAATGTTTTCTGCTGTAAACCGAGAGCCTGTTTAGTGAAGATTCAAGATGGCTGACAGTCGTTTTCATTCGGAATACCTCGGCCAGACTCGGCAGTCCAACCCCCTGTGGGCGTGTTGAAAACATACGGAAGTAGATCCTACTACTGGCTGTAGTCCTTTGCCTCTGGCCCAAAAATCTTCCAATGACGCAAAAATCGTCATTTTACGTCATCGGAAGATTTTTTCCAGGCCCCAAATGCAGAAATCTCTCGTCTCAGGGGGACATGAGGGAGGGAGGCACGGTCATTCAGAAATACTATCGGGTTTCTACTGATACAAAGCTGAATGCTAAATCGGTGAAGTATCCCTTTAATACTGATGCATCAACACATAAGTAACATTTCATTGTTGAGGTTGAGCTACTTTTAACTACTTTATATACAGTGGTTCCCAAGCTAGAGGCCGGGCAGCTCCAACGAGTCACAAGATAAATCTGAAGATAAATCATATGGTTGGAAACAAGAAAAACAAAGTTCTGATACACACATTTCTTTTCAGGCTATGTTTAGACGGAAACGATCTGAAGAGAAAATGCAAAAGTGGCGTTGCCTTCTCACTTTTTATTCCGCGTTTCGACGAGTGTTCTGGGGGGGAAATCTGCGTGCATATGGTGACGCAAATGTGCGTGCAACTCGATGTAGTATACACACCAGGCAGCTAGGTGGTAGTGTGAAGCACTGACACACAACACCAAGTCCGGGCACCTTCCTTCTTCTTCTCTCCCTCTCCTCTCCCTAGTAGGGAGAAGCGAACAACTAAAGCTGACAATTTTGTCTAGACAGACGAAGAGGTGGAGTTATTGCTCCAAACAATACAGACACACACAGACACACACGCTGCACACACTAGGCACACACACACACACACACACACACACACACAAACACGCGCGCGCGGCACAGCCACACGGCACACACACACACACACACACATGCAGCACACACACACGGCACGCGGCACACACACATACACTTGCATAGTGCGTTTTTACCCTTTAGACGGGAACGCGACGGTGGACATTCACACTTCCTCAAACCAGTTCACTGCCATTCTCTTCCTGTCCACCAGATGTCCTCTGACTTTTTCTCCTGTCCCAGTCGCCTCACTCAGTTCAGTCAGGACTCTCATCAGTGTTTTAACCGTTTGTTGAAACTAGTCTCAGTGAGCCCAAACCTTCCAGGGGTTCAAGTAGTTTTCAACACAACTCAATAAGTGTCTCTTTGTCCTAATAAATAAGAGTGGAACTGACTGTGTGTTTCTGATGTTTATCTGGTCCTCATTAGAGGGTAAAACCTGCAGAGCTCTGCTGCTGGTGTTACCCACATCCTCACCTAAACACTCCTCCTTCAGTTCTCAGAAACAAACTGCAAAGATACAATGAGGAGCCAACAGGTGTCAGACAGTAAAACCTCATCTTCTGTGTGTTCTATCAGCTGCTACAGTATCACCATATTACACCACAGACATCAAGAGTGAAATCCTGCTGGGGGAGGAGTTTGACTCTTCACCTGTGTGTTCATGTGTGCTGTCAAACATCACCATGAATCCTGTCTGGTTTCTAATAAACACCATCTGATGAAAACAAGTTGCATTACTGCAAACACTTTTCTTTTCATTTTTTTTATTTTTTAAAGATGATTTTTTCTTTTCCTTTGTCTGATGACATGAAAGGGAAGAGAGAGGGGGGAATGACATGCCGCAGGTCGGAGCCGAAACCCGGCCCACTGTGTCGAGGAGTAAACCTCTATATATGGGCACCCGCTCTACCAACTGAGCTATCCGGGCACCCACAAACATTTATCTTAACCAACAATCTTCACACACTCAACTTCCTCAGTCATCTTCTTCTTTCAGGTGTGAAATACGTCAGTGTCACAAATACACCCTGGGACTGGACACAGTGTGAACACCAGACTCAACATGAGATTAATACAGTTTGTTTGTTGCAGCGTTAGATTGGATCAATGAACACAGAAACATTTAACTATGAGAGAAAACTATGTTATATGGAAAAGGAAAATTGAAAAAAAAACGTTTTGCTGTTGACGTCTATAAGGAATTCAAACAGCCTACCCCTAACCCTAAAATTCATTGAGGGAAGTGATATCATCCTAATTACAGGAAGTAGATGCAGCATCTCGACTAAAGCACTATTTTAGAAAGAGTTCCGAGCATCAGAACGAGAGAGAGAAGAAGCAGAGACACAGAGAAGCACGATGGAAGAGTTCAAATGGATCAAAATGTCTTTATTTCTGATACCGCTGCTTCACTTTACAGGTAAGAAGACTTATATCATATATATATATATGGAAGGCACATTGCAACAATTAACTTCATCATTCTTGTTAAAGATGCTTTACTTCCTAAATGTTATTAAACTAAGACAAATCTGTTGTTTGTCATTAACATGGTGAGTTTAGTGAACTCTTATATTTCTCTCTCATCTTCTCAACAGCAGCAAACAGACAGTTTCTGCTCTCCTCCACTGTCAGAGATGGAGATGAAGTCACTTTGTCCTGTGAAAATGTGAGAGATGATCAGAATAACTGTGACGGTACGAATGGACTGTCAGTTATTTATTAGAAGCCCGTAGTAGAGCTGGTTAGACTTGGTCAGATTGGTGTAAACGCCAAAGCCAAATCAGACAGACTGAGTGTTAGAGAGGAACTGTTTTCGCTAAAGGTTGTAAAGAAGTGTCACAGAGGAGGATGTTGGTAGTTACTACTGTCAGCGTACAACAAAGCAGAACAACATCAAGGTCAAGACTCTCTGGTTCATCTCTGTGTTGTTACCAGTGAGTATTTACATCATGTTTTCTAACAAGAACAATATAGTGACACATTACAATATTAATGATTACAGTGATGAAGGTAATTTAACTCTTGTTGTTCTTTCCTCTCTCAATATCTCCATCTTCACCAGTGACTGAAGAGAAGAACGATGATATAGTGACGTTAAACTGCTCTGTGTCGATATCATGTAACGAGTAAACACAGTGAAGTGCAGTGGCGGTATGAGGGGTAAAGCAGCGCTAAAGATCACCCAAACATTGAGACATTACAGAGTGACCGCTACACCACTGTGAAATGGCAGGATCCTGTGGATTCTGTGGATCCTGGTTTAATTTCCAAACCAAGGTCTAATTTATTGAAGTGTGAAGTGACAGATGGTTACACTGAAGAAGTGCAGCTGTTTCCTTCATCCCTCCTCATTCCTCAAGAGAGAAACCAGGTGAGAATATGATGAGCTGTTTAAAATCACTTTGTGGATAATTACACTAAATATTAGTGTAGATCTGAGGTTTTAATATTTCATCATTATGTCATGATGTCAGATGGTTACACTTGTTTCTAAATGTATAGTTTGTTGCATTTTGTTATTGTATTAATTAAGCTGCTGATGCAACAACGCACGCGACTACAATATCACCAACATCAGGGACAATGGCGCACATCAAAGGTAAGAACTAAACTGTATAAGATCATAAGTTTATTTGATGACTTTGATGTTTCAAATTATTCCTCCTTTAGTTAGAGAAGATGGTAGACATTTAGATATTTTAGCAATAACCGCAACTACTGGGACAACAAGAACTTCTGATAAAAGCCCAGAATCAGTACCAACCACCACAGCAATCAGTGATCCTTCAACCAAACTACAAGGTAGTAACTCATAGATTTTACAGTACGGCTTTCTCTAGAATCTCGCTCTCTCTGTCAGTCTCTCTCTCTCCCAAACTTATTGTTTTGATTTCATCCTAATATATTTTCTTTATGGAACAGGTTTTTATTGTTCAATATTTTCATGGCAAAAACAGAAAAGAAAAAATGTTGTTTGATTAACTCACTTTCTAAAAAGACAAAACTGACCTTTCATTGTGGTTTAAAGCAGAACACAGAAAGTGATTTAGAAAATGATTATTGACTTATTTTGAAGAACTCAGACAGCATTAATTAATCTGCTGATGCAACAACGACTATAATATCACCAACATCAGAGACAATGAGCACATCAAAAGGTAAGAACTAATTTGCATTTCAAAATAACTAAAACCCCCCAAAACATGTTCATTTGATGACTTTAAAGTTTTAAGAGAAATGATTATTCTTATTTAGTTACAGCAGATCGTAGACACATTTGATGACACATTTCTCTTGGTCTCTTTCTCTCTCCCAACCATATTTATTTTACTTTTTTCTTTTTTTTAATTCTGTAATATTTTTTAATGGCACAGGTTTTTATTGTTTAATATTTTTTTTAAAAAGGAAATAAAACATTTGTTGGATTAACTCTCTTTCTCAAAAGGCAATACTGATCTTTCATTGTAGTTTAAAGCAGAAACTGAACAGTGTTATTTCATTTGTTCAGGTGAAACACAAACCGCTAAAGCAACAAGAACATTTGAATAAATCACAGAATCAGTAACAACCACGACAGCAATCAATGATACTTGATACTTTTAAACTACACAGTAGTAACTCAAATATACTACGTGTCTTTCTCTTAAAACTCTCTGTCTTCCAGTTCAAACATGCTTTAATAGTTTTTTATTCTCTTTCCAGGTTGGTGGAGGTGGTGGTGGCTGATTGTTGTGTCTGTTGCAGCTCTCATAATCATCACTGTGGCTGTCCTCAGATGGAGGAGAGCTAAAGGTGAGAACATTGCACCACATCCTCATACCTAAACAACAGTATATTTTGATTGTCAATGACTCCCAAAATGACATATATGACCGTTCTGTTTACTGCCGTATGCTGGCCGCTTAAACACATCCGCGATGGAAGTTTAATCACGTGACTGTTCTGTTCAGTGTAACAGGCACAGTTTTAAACATGTGGCACACATTGTTAAAGGAAACTAGTTAAGTTTAGGCAACAAAATACTTTAGCTAAGTAAAACATCAGGGATTGGCTTAAAATGAGTCACGTAAAACTACTAAAGGGAGGACATAACTTGACATCTGACATCATTGTGTCACAGACTAAGGGCGCTTTCACTCCTGACTCATTTAGTTCGGTTGAATCGCACTAGAGTTCGTTTGCCCTGCTGTTGCGGTACGTTTCGGCAGGTGAGAGAGCAGCAGTTGAACTCGGGTGTGCACCAAACGCGGACCAAACAAGCGTGCAGAGACCTGCTTGATGAGGTGGTCTCAGGACGCTTCAAATTGAACTCTGGAGAGGTTTGTTTGTTGTGAGAACATGATCCGACCTCGAACCGCACCAACTATATAACTATATATACTCCACAAGTCTGAGCTAATGGCTCCTGTACTCAGGTGTGCTTTGTAATCTGGGATGTGGCAGAACAGCAAACTGCAGTTATTGTTTTCTTTTTTTGTTTAGATGAAGGATACCGCCTTCGGTGCGCCCTGCAGGGCAGACATCTATTGGATGTCACCAGTCTCAGTGCACCATAAATCGTCCATTCAAATGTGTTACAAAAATTTAAAGATAGAACAAAAAAGAAAAAGCAATATGTTTTTTTTTTTTTTTTTTTTTAAACAACTTGCCAATTTCAATTAAATATTTGATCAAAAATTTACTGATGTCAGTTCCTCTGAGCCAACCTCCTGGCCGTCTCAGGAACAAAACCTTCGATCAAACGAGGAGTCAGAGGTTTTCCCAGAGCCTGGAATTTGTCCGGCTAGTCTCGTCGCAAGCCAACGCATCAGAAGAGCAGCTTTCAGGTTGAGAATCTCGGTGGGACCTCCAAAATGTTATAGATATTAACTGATCTCTCCATAGATACTCGCATACGAACACAAAGCACAGAGAACACAGAGATGGTTAAAGTGATATATTGCAAAAGTTTATCTTATATATCTATAAAATTTGGCAGGAATGTGTGTGTGTGTGTGTGTGTGTGTGTGTGGTGTGTATGTGGGTGTAATGTGTATATCTCTGGAACCGTTAGTCCGATGGATTTCAAACTTGACAGGTGTCTTACGGCGCACGTACGACCAGTGCCAAGTTTGACATTGTTTGGATTAGAAATGCAAAAGATATCGTTAAATATAATCGTTAAAAGAAGCACACATTGGCTTTTGCCGCTCCCAGCCGCTGGCCACTCCTCCTCGACTCTCGACTCTTTTCCTGCTATTGTATTAAATTGCTGTGAGCTGGCAGAACATAACGTTATCTCGGAGATTATTCCTTCAGAGCTGTGCGATGCGAGAAAATCTCAGAGTTGAACTGCAGACCACAACCGTTTTCATCAGACTCACCCTGGGTCGGGTTAATTAAGTCGGCAAAATACCCAAATCCCCTACTTCACCGTTAACCGTCAAGCCACTAAACCTGTATGGAAATGAACACATCTGCTTAAGTGTTAAATTCGTAAATGATCCGACACGAGACAAAACCATCTCTCTTTCTCTCTCTCTCTCTCTCTCTCTCTCTCTCTCTCTCTCTCTCTCTGTGCGCGCACACACACACAGTGTTGTAATGTAAGGGCCGTTACAGAGTCAACGCGAGCAACGCGAACAAGCAACGCGAGCGACGCGCTCCCTTTCATAGTCTAAATAGCGGACGCAAGTAGACCCAAGCGTCACGGGCGATGCGTGAAATGCAATACACCGCCCACGCAACAGGGGGCAGCAGAGTGCTCCACGGTGTTCGGTCGGCAGAGCCAGACCCTCCCGGAGAGTGGCTCTTGTCAGGGAGCATAGATATATACCTATGGTCAGGGAGCAGCTGGCTGGCTGACTTCTTTTTATCAGATGCTGGCGTGTTTCCCCACCAGTACAGTATGCTACGATTGGGTAGCACTGACCAATACATTGATAAAAGGTCGCTTAAACATGGTTTAGCAGGTTTTAAAAATATATAGATACATTTGGGTCTCTCTCTCGCCTGTTGAGGAGGGCACACAGCATAGACACAACATTGATACATACCGAAGAATGTGACTCAGTAGTCCTATGTTTGACAAAATTGCACAGATATGTTGATTCAATATTTTTAATGTACAATACTTGCAGTGTCGCCCCCACCGACAACGCATAGTATTGTGTGCATCGGAGCGTCGCGTATCAAAAACTGGGACGACACATTTGGCTACGCATCGACGCATAATGGCGGCCAAAGCGTAGCGATGCGTAGCCTTGCAGACGCGTATGCGTACCGATGCGTTGACTCTGTAACGGCCCTAACGGAGTGTAAATACTTCATTACTGTACTTAAGTAGAAATTTCACGTATCTGTACTTTACTTCGCTATTTAAATTTATGTCAACTTTCACTTTTACATTTCCTAGATAAAATGTATACTTTTACTCCGTTATATTTCCACTAAGCATCTTCGTTACTCGTTACTAAAAAATAAAATTAGAAGAAATGTGTGCGACTGCAATAAGGGAGGTTTGGCGAATCACTGCTCCTAGATTGCATTACGCGACGCACCGCAGCCCGCGTATTTTCAGCGTTTGTTTGTTGCTAAAGGAGGAGGAGGACGCACAACTGAAACCACCATTGAAGCACGAGCACCTACTGGAGGACCTCCGTTATCGTGAGACCGACCACCCGACGATAGCGGTGAACTTTCGTGAACAGGGTAGTGGTGAAGATACGTCATACAACCGTGCTGCCCTATACAAGGCAGCAGCACGTAACATCATATTTGGGCAAAAATGAGTTAATGTCACTTTTGGGGTATTGGAGACCTCCTTTATCATGTGAATAAATATCGTTGAGTCAATTTGATTGTTTTAACGAGAAAATAAAGGGCTATGACAACCGTAACATCCAAAACCATATGGGAAACCACAGCAGAACGCCGTAACAGCTGTTACGGCTCTTTGCCTTTGTTTCGGCACGCTGAGGTTGAGTTAAGGTGTTCTGACTTTGTTTAGCCAGGCATCAAGAGAGATGTTACCAGGGTGGGAAATTAACTTTTTAACTTCAAAGTGGCTGGTGGATGCCCAATTTTACCAGCCATTTACATTTTTACCAGCCACTTTTTCCGGAATTCAAATTTATAAAAGAAAGTGCACTAGCATACTTTTAATTGCTTTATTAAATTACTTATTATTAATACATATTTTATTAATATAAATGTATTTATTATGTGGCAGTAGCTTGTTGATCTTTACATTGTTAGTTAATTTCCTATCCTGGCCTGAGACACACATTCATACGGTTTGATAAAGGACTTATTGGACTTAAACTTATCATTGATCTTACAATAACAAGTGTAGCTGTCCTCAGTTTAAGTCATCCTGTACGTCTCATCTCCGGTTTTTCCTGCATCGTGTGTGTGTGTGTGTGTGTCGTCAGTCGCGGGGTAGAACTGAGCAGCAGAGAGCCGACAGGATTAAAACGGCAGCAGCTCCTTAAACATCGTTAGTCTACATTGACATTAAAATGTCTACAGGTTGGCAGGACGGTCTGAAATGTTTTGCATGGTCTTTCGCTGTACGTTTGTCAATGCGCCACTTGTTCGAGAAGTACCTTCTCTTTTTCTTTACTTCGCTCTCAACCGTTTGTACAGTCATAGCTACTGCTGACTCCGCGGCGGGCCTCTTAACACCGGGGATATGTTGCCAGATAATTAGATAAATTAATAATTAGATAAACAGATAATTTTCCTTTCATCTGTAGCCTACCTCAGCTCAGCTAGCTAGCTACATGTGTCACGGACTCACGGACTCACGGACTACTGAAAACCAGCTACTCGACTATGCGTGGTCAAAGCCCCGGCTGTGAACGGTTTCATTTCCTGTAAGTTCTTCACAATAAAGGTCCTCCGTTATGTTGGTATTTGAATGTTTTTATTATGAAGCAGCAAAATCTGGACATTTTGGGGACTCATTAGCGGTAACGTAACGCGACTCATATAAGCATTGTGCATTGTTACTTAACAACAGCATTCTTTGACAAAAACTGTCCAATCCGTTACAAGAAATGTTTTACAATTCACCCGCCACTGTGGCTGGTAAACAAGGCAAAGTCACCCGCCACTTTGAAAAAATACCCGCCATTGGCGGGTGCTAATTTCCCACCCTGGATGTTACTGTACCGCCGTGATGTTACTGTACTCTGGCCTCGGCATACTGTCAAAGTTTGCCGCTTTTAATTGTCACCAAACCACGTAACATACACGCGACACATCTTTAAAATAAAGTGCCGATGGTTCAGATCTGTCAGTGTCAGCGACAGCCTGGAGCTAGCTAAATTTAATCTGTGTCACGTAGCGCTTAACGGCATGCGACACACCTCCTCACTTGGCGCAGCCTTCACATCAGATGCCGAAACTAATTATTAAATACACAGGCATCCTACCTTTCCATGCAATCCGATATAATCCACGGAAGATATAATCCATAGTAATGCACGTCATCTGCTGTATCCACAACAATCCATATGTGTTTGAGCCATATTTCCTTCTTGCAGGTGTTCATGTCAAATCTTACACAAATCCATAATAGCACTAAGCTAGTTATCGCTAACGTCCGTACAAAAAAGTAGGCTAACCTAAATGTTATCTCAGAATTAAAAAGTAGTAATCCAAGTTGAGTTTGTTGACTGTGCATTTTGTGCAGTTTGGTGGCCCTTAACCAGGGGCGATTCTAGGATCAGACCTTTAGGGGGGCTCAGCACCTAATGAGAATATGACACGGATACAGTGCCTTGCAAAAGTGTTAAACATAATATATTTATTGTTAAACAATAAATATACCTTTGTATTCAATTATAATTAAATTATCTTTATTGAGAAAATATTTCTTGTATTTATTCATATTGTATACTGTACTGCAAAGTAACTTATCTGTCATACTGTTCTACTGTGTTAGTATTGCCACACTATCCTGATCATTATAGCACTAAATAGGAACAACCAAAGGTCTTCTATATAATTTAAAACAAATACCATGATGACTAGACCTTGGTTAGGTGTTCTTATAATGGATGTATGTGGTGAACAGCAAGCAAATATTGTCGATTATATGTCAGTTACTGCCTTTTGCCTTTGCAGGACTGCTTGTTTTTGGCACATGATACAAAGGCAGAGTACAGTAACTGCCAAACAAGGGTCAAAGGTCAATTTTGAGCTCAAGATTTTTTGCATACAAACATTTCTTCATTATAGCATAGTTGTCAAATTTTGGGAGTCCTACCTATAATACTTTTGTCTGGACAAAACAGAAACTTTTCACACTCTAGCGAGTTAAGGTCTTTTGCCTTTGCAGGGCAGCGTGGCCGTATTTGCAAGAAATGTTTCTGTACATTGATGTCAGCTCTAAAAATATGCTGTTTGATAATTGTGCCTGAAAAGTCCTAGAAAAGAATGTGATTTTGATTTGATGAGTGAGATTAAGAAGATATGGGAACCCTGAATATGCTTTATGCTTTACTATAAGAAAGCCACAATAAAGTTCACAATAAAAGTTCTAACCGCTTGCTTTAAAAAAAAAAAAGAAAAACTTTTACTTTTACTTCAAATACTTAAGTACATTAAATATCCGAAAATTACTTTTTGATACAAGTTTAAGTTACAATATATTTTAACGCTTTTACTTTAAGTAATATTCTAAAAGGTAACTTTCACTTCTACCAAAGTCTTTTTCTAGTACAATACTTGTACTTTTACTCGAGTATTGCTTTCTAGTACTTTATACAACACTGCACACACACACACACGCACACGCAATCGCACACACACACACACACACACACACACACACACACACACACACACACATGGTCCGGTTCTGGTGGTTGATGAAACCAGATATGTGCTGATTAGCTCTCATAACGGGCCATGAGTCCATGAGGCTAATGTCTGATTACTCCACATTGTAAATTGTGATATTTTGTGATTCCATTCTGAATCTGCAGCGTTCTCTGTCAGGTAAATACAGTAGTACAATGTCTTCCTCTGATGTAGAAGTAGCCTATACTGTAACCTATACAGTGGAGCTGCATATTAAGTGGTTTGGGGTCCTTCTGTAAGTCATTTTGGGGTACAATTTGGTTTTGATGAATTCTATAAGCACCAATACCACAGGCCAAGTAATCGGCCGTTCCAAACAGGCACATTGTCAACGGGCACTGCACTAGTGTAATTAATTACAGGGAAGTTCCAGAGAAAAAGTGTCAAGGTATCACCAGATCAGTTTTCCCCAGTAACTCCCACAGAGAAGTTGGTGCACACTGATTTTATACAGTCACAGAACAAAAGAAATCCTTTCTGATTGATGGAAAACAGCCAAAAACAAATGTCTCCCTATCCTATGGGAAATAGTCTCTCTACAATGCTCTATTATCATTGGACAAAAGTCCTCAAGCAACACTCCTCTGTGTCCTATAAGAAAACAGTATTTTTTTCTCCCACTGGTGACCTTGACATAAACATTAGTTCACATTCAGTCCACATACATGGTGTTTACGTCCGGTCTATGAAATGCCTAGTTCTTGTCACCGGAGGTAATAAAACGACATGGGCCTCTGACCACATTTCCATATCACAGCTCAGTGAACAGTGTGAGCATGTATGAATAAAAATGTTGAAATGATTAACAAAAATCAAAGAATCATAATTCTTTTAACAGGCTTACGGTGTTTCTCTCACAGAAATAGATTCGGGTCAAGTTCACCGTCCGTCACTCGCATCTCCGTGGTCAAACCAGCCGCAGCTAAAGTTGGAGACAGACGCCGTCAGAGCATAGCGAAGTCTCGGTGACCAGAGCAGACGTAGTAACGTTGCTAGGGAAACAATGTCTGATTATTTAAATGAAATGAGCTGGTTTGACCATGAAGATGCAAGAAATATGAACTAGTCCAGAACACAGGACCTTCTTCCTTTATTAACTTTCTTGCTCCCGCCCTAGACACATCTGACCAATAAGAGGAGTGAACGTTCTTGCGTGATTTGGAATGATGCATTTTGGTACGCTTGGATTTTTCCAGGTGTAAAACAAAAGCGAACCCAGGGAAAATCATTCCAACTTTACAAACTCATCACCTGATTTGGACCAAAGCGAACAAACTATAGGTGTAAGAACGCCCTAAGCTCCGTAAAAGTCGGTTAATTTTAAAAAGTGACAGTTGAATTTTGGATTCACACGGGGACACATATGCCGGTCTCATGAGTGAGAGTCCTGTGTTTGTTTGACCCAATCAAAACATGAATATGAGACGTACTGTAAGAGCTACTTGAACAATCGACCTATACGGTCGTTTACTGGGTGAGGACGGATTGCAATATTCTAAAGACGACTCTCTTTTGTCTCTTCAGGGAACAAAACACAGACGGAGGTTGAAAACATGGTGAGTTTTGCGGCTCAATAATCAAATGTCTGTACAGTTTGTCAGCTCGTCTCTGACGGTGTCATCAAAATCCAAACATCCTTCATAGACTTTGTTCATTTCAGATACTGAGATTAAACACTGCAGTGACTCCAGAAACCAGATCACACACCACACCCAGTACAAAGTTACACTCCCTGGTTTATAGATCAGCTTTTTAAAATGTATCTCTGTGAGCCACTCGGTGAGTCTGACTTCCTTCTGCGAGAGAAGACGTGGAGGAGTCTGATGATGCAGCTGGACGACACCACAATAGAACCCAATGAAGTCCCCACATGTTACTGAGCAGCCTTTATGTTGTCTCCTCTGTGCAGGCTGATCCTGAAGATGGTGTTTCCTACGCCTCCATCAGCTACACCAAGAAGACCAACAGGAGAGCCCAGGTCAGCTGCTGATTGGTTACTGTGATGATGATGCTGTGTCATTATTGAGCATTGTGTTGTGTTTATGAGGCGCTGGATATCATAATGTTGCATTATTCTGTCGTTTCCTAATGTGTAATTTACGTCTTGTCTTTTGTTTCGTAGGCTCGGGGTGGAGATGATGATGAAGATGATGCAGTGACCTACAGCACCGTGAAAGCTCCCTCTTCCTCTGCTGCAGCCTCTGCTGATCTCAGCAACCTCTACGCCACCGTCAACAAACCCAACAAATAAGACAGCACAGTGTAGTTACAGCTCGTATCATTACAGATATTTTTGGTTACTTGATATGGAAGAAAAATATGATAAACAAATGATTAGTGGTCAAGAGATGTGTGCACATTTCGCTATAACTATGACCGAGGCATTTCTCAATAAGAGCAATGGGGCTGATGATGTATGAACTAAACCTAAACAGCTTACATTTAAGATAATATATAAATATGGTATGAGAATTATGTTGTGTTATGTGTATATAATTCATCTAAAAAGGTTATTAGCCCAGTTGAGATCTCTGTATTTTACCATTTTCTGTTGGAACTGGACGGTTTGTCAGTCTGGAAGAAGAAAAGCAGGTTTGATCAATGTGCTGATTGACTGATTTACAAAATTAAATCCATTTTAATTTGTATTGTCCTTTTTCCTGGAAACTGCACATAACTTTAGTATGTTAAAAACAGATATTGATTCTTCTTTTGTTCTCTTTTGATTTTTTAAATATGGATGATGCACAAATATTGAGCTGGCTATTTTTTTTTTATTTTTATTTTTTTTTATCTTTTGGATTAATGTCGTTAAAATGCCTTATGTGATTTCTGCTGCAACCTAATTTCCCCACGGGGACAATAAAAATAAACAAACAAACATTTGCATATGAGGATTTTAGCTCAAGTATACTTGGAGATAGCCTGGAAAATGAGATAAAAGTTGTTTTTAATCATGTAGCATGTACCTTTTTTGTCAGTTTACAGTTCATATGGAATGTGTTGTCTCAAATATTAATGTCGTAATTTTTGCTTGTTTTTTGCCCTTTTTTGTACAAGGATGAAGATGTAGGCTTTGTTGTAAAATAGCGGTGTCTTGTGATTCCCATGTGGCATGGACCAGATGTTTGCTGTTGGATTCACGTAGGGTACAGATTTGATCATTGGCAAATTATCAAAAGATGTTTTATCAATATTAATAAAGTTATGAATATGGTTATTAATAACTGTATCAAATCGACAAACAATCAAAACGGGGCACCACCCTGCTTGTCAGGGACCAATAATCAAACTGTGGAACAGTCTCATTTCTGTAAAAAAATCCTTTAAAAGGAATTAAAGGAAGGGGTGATTTCGAGCGTGACCCGTTCGACCAGCAGTTATCACAACAAATACACAAATAATCACCAGCAACTGCTAATTAAGTATAATCGAATTTATTAACGTCACAATTATCAATAGCCAATCAATAATCCTTCAATAATAAAACGTAAAAAATGTATATACATTTTACAATATCACAACCAAACAAAGCAAAACAAAAGCAGCATGTCTTGTAGACACGTCTGTGTCTGTGAGTGTGTGTGTGTGTGTGTGTGTGTGTGCGTGTGCGTGAGTGTGTGTTAGAGAGTGAGTGAAAGGGGAGGGGTGGTGTCGAAATGTAGTTCTAGTACAAAATCTGTCAGGTGTAGCAGGGAGGAGTAGGGAATGGCGGACCCAAAATGCAGAGAGCAGGCAGGCAGGCAGGATAATGTTTAAGGTGGAAGGTTTATTCAAACCAAGAGTCCAAAAATCCAACAGAGAACTGACTAACAAAACAAAGGAAAACCAGAAACAGAACTACTGACCAAAACTCACGGACAAGGAGACAGAACTGAACACGGTTGGGAAACTGGAAAACACACAAACAAACGACCCAAAAAGTCAAACTAAATCAACCCCGGAGGGGCGAGGAAGGCACTGGAGTCACTCGGGGCAAGGGAAACAGAGAGAGGCCAGAGGGAATAGAGAGTCCCGGGGCACAGGAAAAAAAAAAAAAGTCCTGGGGCAGTAAGGGACACAGGACCGCAGCGAAGGCAGACGCCTTCTGGCGGCCGGCGACGAAGGTAGAGCCCCTCAGGCGACCAAGCAGGACGGGGAGGACTCCGAGGTGGTCGTCGGCGAAGGCAGAACCCTTCAGGCGGCCGATGGCGAAGGCAAAATCCCTCCGGTGGCCGGGCGGGCGGGCGGAGTCCCCTCTTGAGGCCGGGCGGGCGGAGAGTCCCCTCTGGAGGCCGGGCGGCGAGGCGAATCCCCTCTGGAGGCCGGGCGGCGAGGCGAGTCCCCTCTGGAGGCCGGCGGCGAGGCCGTACCCTCTGGCGGCCGGCGGCGGAAGGCGATACCCTCCTGGAGGCCGTCGGCGAAGGCGATATCCCTCAGGAGGCCGTCGGCGAAGGAGATATCCCTCTGGAGGCCGGCGGTGAAGGAGAGTCCCCTCTGGAGGCCGTCGGTGAAGGCGTTACCCCTCTGTAGGCCGTCGGCGAAGGCGATATCCCTCAGGAGGCCCGTGGCGAAGGCGACACCCCTCAGGAGACTCTGCAGGCCAATGAAGGCTAAAACCCTCCGAGGGCCAGGCAAGCGACGGGTCAGCGGCACTGGAGCCAGGCGAAGAGTCAGCGGGGCTGGAGCCAGGCGACAAGGTAGCAGGAGCAAAGGTCGGCCGGACCGCCGACAAAACCCGGGGGGCAGGAGCCGGCAGGACCGCCGACAAAACCCGGGGGGCAGGAGCCGGCTGATCCACCGACAAAGGCACAGTCTCTGGGGCAGTCACCGGGGTGCCGGAGACCGACAAAGTCTCAGGGAGAGCGGTTGATGTGGACTCTGAGAGGTCTGGGAGGTCGGGCGACGCGGACTCTGGGAGGTCTGGGAGGTCGGGCGACGCAGACTCTGGGAGGTCTGGGAGGTCGGGCGACGCAGACTCTGGGAGGTCTGGGAGGTCGGGCGACGCAGACTCTGGGAGGTCTGGGAGGTCGGGCGACGCAGACTCTGGGAGGTCTGGGAGGTCGGGCGACGCAGACTCTGGGCGGCTGCACGTCAGCGGCGAATCCGGGCGGCCGCTAACCGGCCGGGGTACCGAGAGGCCGCTATCCGGCCGAGGTTCTGGAGGGCTGCTAGCCAGCCAGGGATTAGGGAGGCCGCTGGCTAGGCTGGATTCAGGGAGGTTGCTAGCTGGCTGGGAGTCAGGGGAGCTGCTAGCTGGCTGCGAATCCGGGGAGATGCTAGCTGGCCTGGACTCAGGGGAGATGCTAGCTGGCCTGGACTCAGGGGAGATGCTAGCTGGCCTGGACTCAGGGGAGATGCTAGCTGGCCTGGACTCAGGGGAGATGCTAGCTGGCCTGGACTCAGGGGAGATGCTAGCTGGCCTGGACTCAGGGGAGATGCTAGCTGGCCTGGACTCAGGGGAGATGCTAGCTGGCCTGGACTCAGGGGAGATGCTAGCTGGCCTGGACTCAGGGGAGCTACACGTCAGCCCAGGGTCAGGAGAGCAGCACGTCAACCCAGGGCCAGCAGAACTGCACGTCAGCCCGGGAACAGAAGGGTTGCACGTCAGCTCGGGAACAGAAGGGTTGCACGTCAGCTCGGGAACAGAAGGGTTGCACGTCAGCTCGGGAACAGAGGTCAACAGGGGTGCCGACAAGGCACGAGGGGCAGGAGCAGGCCCGACCACAGACAGGACACGGGGACCAGGAGTCGGCTCGTGGCCACTGGTAGGCCTGGGAACACCAGACATCACTGGGAAAGTCACAGAGAGAGGTTCAGGCTCACCGTTAGGAGACTCCAGGAAGTCTTGAATCCAGTCTGGGAGGGAGCTCCGGAGCCAGGGATGAGCGGAGGGCGCTTCGGCAGCAGCCTGGAGAACTGCCTCCTTGGCCTTCCGACCTCTGGTGAACCTCCACTCCCCAACAGCACAAACAAGCCTGCAGGTGAGGTCACTGAGGTCGTATTCCATTGTCTCTGCTGGGTCCATGGTGGTCAGATGATTATGTCAGGTGTAGCAGGGAGGAGTAGGGAATGGCGGACCCAAAATGCAGAGAGCAGGCAGGCAGGCAGGAGAATGTTTAAGGTGGAAGGTTTATTCAAACCAAGAGTCCAAAAATCCAACAGAGAACTGACTAACAAAACAAAGGAAAACCAGAAACAGAACTACTGACCAAAACTCACGGACAAGGAGACAGAACTGAACACGGTTGGGAAACTGGAAAACACACAAACAAACAATCATCTGACACTGGACAAGGGGAACACCAAGACTAAATACACAGACTAATGAGATAACACAAGACAGGTGACACAAGGGCTGGGAAACAGGTGAAACACATTAGGCAGGGCAGAGCAATCAACAAAAGGAGGGAAACACAAGACAGGAAGTAAATAGGACAAGACAAGACAGAAAACCAGAGACTTCAAAATAAAACAGGAAACAGAGCACAAAACAGACCACCAAAATAAGACAAGACACCAAAACCATAACAAAATCAACTCCAAAAATGGCTACTCCTGTGAGCTGCACAAAACCATTTAGCCTCAAGAGGGCGGTAGTGGTGCTGAGGGCATGGAGAGGTGGCTGAAGAAGCCGAGGTGGGGCTTGCTAGGCAACGCGCACATTTATACCATATGCTAAATCACCTATTAGCTCTATACAAACCCCATGTGGTTAAGTTAGCAGCGTTATCTCGGGAGCTACGTGGTTAGCTTATATGTCCGTGTGTGGGTTAGTAAAAGGAACAGAATAAAGAGGAAAAGAAAAGAAACACTCAGGTCTGGACCCCACGTGTAGTTAGGACAGACTGAGACTTTTGATTTACCAAGGGAAACGGCCACTATAACCACTCTAGTGGCTAACAGCTGATTCACCGCGATTATCTCGCGGACAGTAACCAAACTCCGTGAAAGGAGCGGTTTAGCCGGTAGCGTTTACGGTTTTAACCCAGCTACTTAACACAACAGAATCAAACGGTATAATGATCGGTTATACATTCACAGCAACAGATTAGTAACCAGATATGGCCAATACATGATTACAATCAGATCACATTAATGGCAAAGCGGTAGCGAACCCTTTTCTCATTAATAACAAACCAAAACGCACTCGTTCTAACATCTGCCCAGAACTGTGTAAGCCTCTTACTGTGTGCGTTGTTCGTCAGTTAAATCTCTCGCCAGAGTTTAACGAAGAGCAGTGGACGAGCCGTAACCCATGTCGATAAGCAAGAAACAGAACGCCGTCCTTTTCTTGAATCTAGGCTGATTAAGCCCGCTGCAGATAGAGGAAATACCCGGCCAGTATTTCCTCGGATCCCCTTTGTATATCAGACCGATATAAATTTGTCCCAGCTCAACTCGACCAGCGAGGTGATGCTGGCTAGCTAGTCCGGACTAGAGTGCTTCCTGTAGTGACCTGGGTCACCGTGGAAAAAGCGAAGAAACACACAGTGCCGACAGCTTTTATCCTATCTCCGCCTCCTAGTGGCGGGGTGGTGCATTCAAAGACCCGACAGCCAATGGGAAAGCGCAACCTTCTCACAGGTGTGAAGCAGTTCTTTGTCTCACCACCAGTCTGCCGTGCCCTCCACGTGTTGAATGTAGAATCTCCATCTTAGGGACTCTGCTTCCAAATAGCAGCCTGTAGGAGTTTGGTGAAACTGGCTTTGGGATTCACATGTAGGCCAAGATCCCTTGTCCTTGCCTTCCCTGTGTCTCTGCAGTCAGCTCAGTCTGAGCCAAATCACTGTTTAATCAGCTTCTTGGTCCCCAACATTGCCATCACATAGAAATGAAAAATAAACTCCATCTATAACTGATACTGATACATCTTCATTAGAATTCTTTTTATGATAATTTGCTGTATTTGTTTGCCTGTGCAATAGGCTAACTAGTAGCACAATAACCCAACATTACATGTCTGTTTGACATGTAAATGAGCATAATATATGTCAAAAAGCTCATATTATGCTTTTTGTCTTTTTCCCTTTCCTTTATTGTGTTATATATCTTTTTTGTGCCGTTATATAGTTTACAAAGTGAAAAAGCCCAAAGTCCACCCAAAGGGACTTACCATCTCCAACAGAAAACACTGTTCACAAACTGCTCCAAACAGCTCTATTGTAGTCCAGCCTTTACTTCAGAGACAGACGTGGTCACTTTGTAACACACGTTATAATGCTCGCCTAGCTGCTAGCATGGCACGCCCTCATACTCTGCTTCTGACTGGCTAGTAGTCCTTACCTAGCTACTGTGTTCCCAACAAAGATGGAACAGAAGTGAGATGTCTCACTCTGTAGCTTTAACAGAGAGTTCAACACACAGGGTGAAAAGAGGAGCTGCAGCAATGTGCAGTACAACAAAAATATGGTGTTTTTTGAAAAGTAAACCATGTAAAGCTATTCTGATATAACCTCTAAATACAATTATGAACCCGAAAATTAGCATTATATGAGCACTTTAATATATGCTGCCAGGCAGTTTAATGTATTTGTGTTGGGTTGGAGTTGACCCTTATTATGTGTTAAGGTCAAATTTAACAGTTTAAAACCAGTTTTCAAGTTTAAAAAAACCCATTTACTTTGTTTTATTGGAACAAGTCTTTATGATATCCTCAGACTTGGCTATTCTAACACAACAAAAGTTGTTGTTAGAATTTTATCAAATTGTAAATGTCTCTAAAAACAAAAGTAATGAATGTGGTGTTACAGGTCAAATGTGACCCAGCAGAGAATATTGGCAGTTGCGGGCTGCTTTGTAGATGAAATTTGGCTAAAACGTCCCCAACCACACTACACACACACACATGCCTACCCACACATAAACATAGATGGAGATCGACAAAACACACCTGGATGCTCAAATGGGGCTGTTGCTTCTTGCTGGGGTGTACAGATCCTGCAATGAGGCTACATGTACGGCTAGTGTTCCACCCATTTGTCCCAAATATCCCTGATGGGAGCAAGCTGTCACTTGCAGTTTTTCTCAATTGTTTACACACAAATAATGGTACTTGAGACACAATGACCACAACATGTAACTCATGCACCAACCCCCTGAACTAATTCTGCTGAACTACAAGCACAATTCCTGCTTTGCACTCAAATTGCAGTTCTAAAACACACTTTTGTCAAAACACTACACACAATTCTCTGCATTTGGCACACTTTTCATGAAGAAAATCTCTTGTTTTCACAAGGAACACACTGCCATTGAAATATGCACACTGACTCATCACATGGGCAAACACCTGTCACACAGTTTTACAATTAGCAATCAGAGCTTTAGCATAAAAGGGCAACAGGTGAGCTCCTCTGTTTTGGAGAAGTTTTTTCTGCCTGGAGACGGAAAGTGTATGACCGAAATCCACAAACGCGTATACCCCTTCTCCAAGCTATGGAAGAGACATGTGGAGAAATAGCAGGTGATGATTTTCATGGCTGGATTCACCATGCTAGGCCATATTTCCCCCGCTGCTTGGCCAGGGAAAATATTACTTGTGATGTGGATGAAGTGCTGTAGCCGGACCGAAACAGAAGAGAGGATGCAGCATAGTATTTTTTTTTTTTTTTTTACTATAACTGTATACAGTAGAGTCTTCTGTTATTTTGTATGTAAACCACTGTATGTGCAACTTTGTGTTGGTTGGGATGTACATTACATTGTTTTTGTGGGAAAAATAAAATATATTTGTTACCGTGTATTTGTGTGCTCTGAGTATAAAAACAATATTCTCAAATATTTTACAACAAACTTATGTACTGTCTGTAGTAAGTGTAACACTGAACAAAAAAAAGGCCTAAGTCATTATGATGAATGGAGAAGTGTTCTCCATTCATCATAGTGTTTTACATTGAGCACATCAGTGTTCAACTGGTTCTTATGAATGTCTATTCATATGATGGTTTGTGTATCCATCCATCCATCCATCTTTGTCCGCTTATCCGTGTCGGGTCGCGGGGGGAGCAGCTCCAGCAGGGGACCCCAAACATCCCTTTCCTGAGCAACATTAACCAGCTCCGACTGGGGGATCCCGAGGCGTTCCCAGGCTAGGTTGGAGATATAATCCCTCCACCTAGTCCTGGGTCTTCCCCGAGGCCTCCTCCCAGCTGGACGTGCCTGGAACACCTCCCTAGGGAGGCAGCCAGGGGGCATCCTTACCAGATGCCCAAACCACCTCAACTGGCTCCCTTTCGGCCCGAAGGAGCAGCAGCTCTACTCTGAGCTCCTCACGGATGACTGAGCTTCTCACCCTATCTCAAAGGGAGACGCCAGCCCCCCTCCTGAGGAAACCCATTTTGGCCGCTTGCACCCTGGATCTCGTTCTTTCGGTCATGACCCAGCCTTCATGACCATAGGTGAGGGTAGGAACGAAAACCGACCAGTAGATCGAGAGCTTTGCCTTCTGGCTCAGCTCTCTTTTCGTCACAACGGTGCGATAAATTGAATGTAATACCGCACCCGCTGCGCCGATTCTCCGACCAATCTGCCGCTCCATTGTCCCCTCACTCGCGAACAAAACCCCAAGGTACTTGAACTCCTTCACTTGGGGTAAGGACTCATTCCCTACCTGGAGTAGGCATTCCATCGCTTTCCTGCTGAGAACCATGGCCTCAGATTTAGAGGTGCTGATCCTCATCCCAACCGCTTCACACTTGGCTGCGAACCGATCCAGTGAGTGCTGAAGGTCACAGGCCGATGATGCCATCAGGACCACATCATCTGCAAAGAGCAGCGATGAGATCCCCAGCCCACCGAACCGCAACCCCGACTACGCCTCGATATCCTGTCCATAAATACTACAAACAGGATTGATGACAAAGCGCAGCCCTGGCGGAGGCCAACCCTCACCTGAAACGAGTCCGACTTACTGCCGAGAACCCGGACACAGCTCTCACTTTGGTCGTACAGAGATTGGATGGCCCTGATGGTTTGTGTTTGTCATTTTAAAACAAAATACCATTTTGAGAAGAAATAACATTGTTTTGAATGTAAAGTTTCATTTTGCAGCAGAATTGAGGGCTTTTGCCCACTGTGTGTGTTTTTTTTTTATTTGTGTGTGGAGTTCTGAGAGTATGAGGCATGCTTTCAGAAAATGTGGGTAAACAATTGAGAAAAACTGTAAGTGTCTTCCTCTTCCTTCTCCTTCTTTTCCCTCATATGTTACTTATTGCTGTGCAAACCAGTTGACTGCCATTCTCTTCCTGTCCACCAGATGTCCTCTGACTTTTTCTCCTGTCCCAGTCGCCTCACTCAGTTCAGTCAGGACTCTCATCAGTGTTTTAACCGTTTGTTGAAACTAGTCTCAGGCCCTGTTTACACGATGACGCTCTCGGGTGAAAACGAAAAAATATTTTATCGGATGTGCCTTTCGTTTATATTCGTATATTTTTGGGGCTTAAAAATGCAAAAAAGTGAAACCACCCTCCAGAGTGGAAATCTTAAAAACGCTCAACCGTCGCGTTACCGTCTAAAGGGTAAAAACGCAAAAGTCTGAAGACAGAGGTGTGGAGAGAGAAGAAAGGCGTTTTTTGTTACGGCGGAAGTTAGCGAAAACAGAAAGCTCCTGTTAGAACTTCAATGTAATGGCAATTGCTAATAATGATTTCAACAATGTGGATAAGGTTGTTATAGTTCGATGACGATATGTAGGCTATTCATTTGAGCCAGAGCAGGCAACAACGTTACGGATGAAGAGAGAGAGAGAGCGAGCGAGTGGCAGCGGTCAGCGGGCAGAGGTCAGCAGTCAGCAGGCAGAGGAGGGTCTGCTTCAGCCTCCTCTGCCCGCTGCCTCTCGCTCTCAAGCAGCGGCTGAAGGGCCGCGAGGCTCAGGGTATTGGTAATGCTCCCGTGGGTGCTGTGTTGTGGCTTATCACGGTCAATTGTGCCGGTCATCATCAGACAAACATGCAACTCCACCTCCTTGTCTTTCCAGACGAGCTTTTGTTGTTCGCTTCGGCATGTTTTGGTTTCGCGCTACTAAGGAGAGAAGTAGAATGAATGTTCTACGCAGGTGGGTGCCTTGGTGGTGTTGTGTGGCAGTGCCACCTAGTCACCTGGAGTGCATACTACATCGAATTTCACACACTTTTGCGTCACCATATGCACGCAGATTTCCCCTCCATAATGCTCGTCTAAACGCAGAATAAAAAGTGATAACGCAACGCCACTTTTGCGTTTTCTCTTCAGATCGTTTCCGTGTAAACAGCCTCAGTGAGCCCAAACCTTCCAGGGGTTAAAGTAGTTTTCAGCACAACTCAATAAGTGTCTCTTTGTCCTAATAAAGTGTGGACTGTCTGTGTGTTTCTGATGTTTATCTGGTCCTCATTAGAGGGTAAAACCTGCAGAGCTCTGCTGCTGGTGTTACCCACATCCTCACCCAAACAATTCTCCTTCAGTTCTCAGAAACAAACTGCAAAAGTAAAATGAGGAACCAACAGGTGTCAGACAGTAAAACCTCATCTTATGTGTGTTATTTCAGCTGCTACAGTATCACCATATTGCACCACGGACATAAAGGGCCCTATCTTGCACTCAGCGCAATTGCCTTTGTACACCGATGCATGTATCATTCCTATTTTGCACCCAACGCACAGCGGACTTTTCCCTCCACAGACACATGTCGGTAAATTAAGGAATGTATTTGCGCTCCTGGGGGCGGTTCAGCGGAAAGAGGAGGCGTGTTCCGGCGCAAACGTTCCTTGGTGCTATTTTGCAGTTTCAGAAAACAATTCCACCACTGACCAGGAAAAACCTAGTCTAAATAAAACGAAGGCTCGGCCATAATGTAGCGTGTACACAACGCGCATACACTTCTCTCATCTACAGCAGTTCCCATTTTTGAAAACCATACATAATTACAAAGAAAAATATTGCTGAAAATTTGCTTCATGTGTTTGGATAGGTCAGGAGGCACTTTACAGTACAGTCCTCAGACGGTCGCAGCATTCTTTGTGGCTTGTTGTGTTTTACACATTTCCATGAATCATGGATGCGTTGATGATATAAATGAGGAAATATTAGAGGACTTAAGGAGACGTGCTCCCTGGAGCTGGAGCTGCTCCCCCCGCGACCTGACACCGGATAAGCGGACGAAGATGGATGGATGGAAGATGGATAAGGAGACGTGATGTTGAACTACGGTGGGATTGGACACTCAATGTGCTCCTGGTGGAGCAGGTGGACGGAGATGGAGTGGGGGGGAGGAGGAAGGGGCACAACAGGTGCAGGTGGTGCGTTTGGAGGCCCACGCTCCATGGCTGCAGCAATCCTCTCCAGACTTGAGGAGATGCGCCCGAGAGGCCGCAGCAACATCGCCACCCGGTCAAGACGGGCATTTATTACTTTGCCGCATCCCGGACAGCTCCCGCTGGCGTGCGCCAGGCAAATCCGCCGTCATAATAGCAATCTGCCATGGAACAAGCGCGCCTGCTCTTAAAGGGAATGTGAGATGACGCTCTGATTGTTTTTTTCACGTTACGCCCAAACCACACCTAGCTACTTCAGACCAACCCATTTTAGATTTGCGTCGGGCGCAAGAGTCATTTATCCTGCCGGTATCATAGCAACAGCGCCAGAGATCCGCCCACAAAGCTACTTGCGTTTTGTGTTTCACACTTGCGTTTCAGATCGTTAAAATAGGGCCCAAAGCGTGAAATCCTGCTGGGGGAGGAGTTTGACTCTTCACCTGTGTCTTCATGTGTGCTGTCAAACATCACCATGAATCCTGTCTGGTTTCTATTAAACACCATCTGAAGAGAACAAGCTGCATTACTGCAAACACTTATCTTTTCATTTTTTTTATTTTTTAAAGATTATTTTTTCTTTTCCTTGAAGAAAGGGGAGAGCGAGGGGGGAAGGACATGCCGCAGGTCGGAGCCGAAACCCGGCCCGCTGTGTCGAGGAGTAAATCTCTATATATGGGCACCCGCTCTACCAACTGAGCTATCCGGGCACCCACAAACATTTATCTTAACCAACAATCTTCACACGCTTCTTTTTTTTAGGTGTGAAAGACGTAAGTGTCACAAATACACCGTGGGACTGGACACAGTGTGAACACCAGACTCAACATGAGATTAATACAGTTTGTTTGTTGCAGCGTTAGATTGGATCAATGAACGCAGAAACATTTAACTTTGAGAGAAAACTATGTTATATGGAAAAGGGAAAATTGAAAAAAAAAACGTTTAATCTGGTTGGCGTCTATAAGGAATTCAAACAGCCTACCCTTAACCCTAGAATTCATTGTGAGGAAGTGAAATCATCCTAATTACAGGAAGTAGATGCAGCATCTCTCGACTAAAGCACTACTTTAGAAACAGTTCCGAGCATCAGAACGAGAGAGAGAAGAAGCAGAGACACAGAGAAGCACGATGGAAGAGTTCAAATGGATCAAAATGTCTTTATTTCTGATACCGCTGCTTCACTTTACAGGTAAAAAGACTTATATCATATATATATGGAAGGCACATTAAAACAATTAACTTCATCATTCTTGTTAAAGATACTTGACTTGCTAAATGTTATTAAACTAAGACAAATCTGTTGTTTGTCATTAACATGGTGAGTTTAGTGAACTCTTATATTTCTCTCTCATCTTCTCAACAGCAGCAAACATACAGTTTCTGCTCTCATCCACTGTCAGAGATGGAGATGAAGTCACTTTGTCCTGTGAAAATGTGAGAGATGATCAGAATAACTGTGACGGTACAACATGGACTTTCAGTGATTTAAATAGCACAGTAGAGCTGGTTATACTTGGTCAGATTGGTGTAAACTCCAAAACTAAATCAGACAGACTGAGTGTTAGAGAGAACTGTTCTCTGGTTATAAAGAATGTCACAGAGGAGGATGTTGGTCGTTACTACTGTCTGCAGTACAACAAAACAGGACAACATCAAGGTCAAGACTCTCAGGTTTATCTCTCTGTTGTTACCAGTGAGTATTTACATCATGTTTTCTAACAAGAACAATATACTGACACATTACAATATTTATGATTACTGTGATGAAGGTAATTTAACTCTTGTTGTCTTTCTCTCTCAATATCTTCATCTTCACCAGTGACTGAAGAGAAGAACGATGATATAGTGACGTTAAACTGCTCTGTGTCGACATATGAACGATGTAAACACACAGTGAAGTGGCTGTATGAGGGTAAAGACGTGGCTAAAGATCACCCAAACATTGAGACATTGCAGAGTGGCTGCTACACCACTGTGAAATGGCAGGATCCTGTGGATTCTGTGGATCCTGGTTTAATTTACAAACCAAGGTCTAACTTATTGAAGTGTGAAGTAACAGATGGTTACACTGAAGAAGTGCAGCTGTTTCCCTTCATCCCTCCACATTCCTCAAGAGAGAAACCATGTGAGAATATGATGAGCTGTTTAAAATCACTTTGTGGATAATTACACTAAATATTAGTGTAGATCTGAGGTTTTAATATTTCATCATTGTGTCATGACGTCAGATGGTTAAAGGAGAACTCTGGGCAATTTTTACGTTAATCTTGATCGCTATATGTATATGAGTACTGTCGATAGCAAAAAATACGAGCCAAATCGGTGCTAGCAACACGGAGCTGCTGCAGCTAATGCCGAGAGCTCCCACTCAGCTAAAACGGCAGTTATGGGGGCATAAGATAAAGAGTGTCTTTGTGCCTCTTAACAGACACAAAATGCAATTAAAATGTCTGTGCAACATGAACAGGGCCCTTACATGACAACAAGATGCGTTTAGCAACTTAGCTGTTTCTAATTCACCTACCCTCTTAGCTGCTAGCTGCCGTCTGGGATGAGTGAGTGTGTTCAGCCAGGCTCCAGTAATAATCATCACGCAGCAGTTCCATGTGTATTTGTAGCATATATATCCATTTTGTGTGCTGTCATTGGTGAATATGAGTCTCTGCAGTGGCGAATTGCGTGGTAGTTTCCTTAGCCAGGCTAGCATCCCCGACCGGGCATCCTTCTACTTCCTCCCCGCCTCCCTCGCCTGTCGCTGCCGACAACAATCCACAGGCGCCCGCTGGTCTGTTGGATGTCCTCCAGAGGACAGTTCATGCTTTCACGGCGAAATATTGAAGTTTATTCCCCCCTCAAAAATAGGTAATTGTGCACTGAAGTGGTTATGATCATATCAGAGACTATGTAACTACATGGAAACAGACCAAATTATGCCTGTTTCTTGTAAAGTAACTAGCATTACAGAAGGCTGTAGCCTTGTCGCTGAAGGCCCGTGGGAATTCAGTTGTAGCAGGAAAAGGTAAACAACGGAGGTAGTGTGTGAAGAGTGAAGAACGGAGGTGTTCACAAGGGAAGAAGCTTGGAGTAACGTAACTATGGAGCTAGAGCTAATCTTCAGTAACGCTATTCGTAATAGTATTACAAGAAACAGGCATCATTTGGTCTGTTTCCATGTAGTTACACAGTCACTTATAGGATCACTTCAGTGCTCAATTACCTATTTATGAGGGGGGAATAAACTTCAAACTTTCGCCGTGAAAGCATGAACTGTCCTCTGGAGGACATCCACCAGACCAGCGGGCGCCTGTGGATTGTTGTTGAGGCGGGGTGGAAGTAGAAGGATGCCCGGTCGGGGCTGCTAGCCTGGCTAAGGAAACTACCACGCAATTCGCCACTGCAGAGACTCATATTCACCAACGACAGCACACAAAATGGATATATATGCTACAAATACACATGGAACTGCTGCGTGATGATTATTACTGGAGCCTGGCTGAACACACTCACTCATCCCAGACGGCAGCTAGCAGCTAAGAGGGTAGGTGAATTTAAACAATGGCTAAGTTGCTAAACGCATCTTGTTGTCATGTAACGGCCCTGTTCATGTTGCACAGACATTTTAATTGCATTTTGTGTCTGTTAAGAGGCACAAAGACACTCTTTATCTTATGCCCCCATAACTGCTGTTTTAGCTGAGTGGGAGCTCTCGGCATTAGCTGCAGCAGCTCCGTGTTGCTAGCACCGATTTGGCTTGTATTTTTTGCTATTGACAGTACTCATATACATATAGCGATCAAGATTAACGTAAAAATTGCCCGGAGTTCTCCTTTAAGCTTATATCTAAATGTACAGTTTGTTGCATTTTGTTATTGTATTAATTAAGCTGCTGATGCAACAACGACGACTACAATATCACCAACATCAGAGACAATGAGCACATCAAAAGGTAAGAACTAAACTGTATCAGATCAAAATGACAAAAACCATCCAAAACATGTTTATTCAATGACTTTGAAGTTTAAAATCATTATTCCTCCTTTAGTTACAGTCGATGGTAGACATTTAGATATTTTATCACTGAACAGTGTTATTTCATCAAAATTTGTAGCAACAAGAACTTCTGATAAAAGCCCAGAATCAGTACCAACCACCACAGCAATCAATGATCCTTCAACCAAACTACAAGGTAGTAACTCATAGATTTTACAGTACGGCTTTCTCTACTTGTGCTCTCTGTCAATGTCTCTCTCTCACCAAAATCAAATATTTTTTTGATTTCATTCTATGATATCCTTTAATGGAACAGGCTTTTATTGTTTAATATTTTCATGGCAAAAAAAGACAAGAAAAAATTTTAGTTTGACTAATTCACGTTCTAAAAAGACAAAACTGACCTTTCATTGTGGTTTAAAGCAGAACACAGGAAGTGATTTAGAAAATGATTATTGATTTCTTTTGAAGAACTCAGTGACAGCATGAATAAAGCTGGAGTACAAGTCTTTCTCTGAAACCAAAGACATGGATACTTTTAATAAGATCTGGTTTAATCTGCTTTTTCGCTTTTAAAATGATGGAATCTGTTTTTCAGAATAAAATAACATTGCATATTTGCATTGAAATAGTGGAACATTTAGACACTTTAATATAACTGAATGTAAATTAAGTTTATTTTTTAAACTCCAATATATCTCTGTCTCCTCTTTTAAGTCTCAAAGCTCCAACTAAAATATATCTCTGATGTAGTCCTTCTCTCTCCAGGTTGGGGGAGGATCCTCTTTGTGCCCGTGGGTTTAGCAGCTCTCATAATAATTGTTGTGGCGGTCAACATGTGGACGAGAGCTAAAGGTGAGAACATTCACAGATCAAACTTAGAAACAACAAGTTTTGATGAAGCTGATTTTCACTGTGGAAACTGAAGTCCTCTCTTTCTCTTGTCTTTTCAGAGAAGAAAACACAGACGGAGGAAATCGCTGTGAGTTTTTACAACTAAATAATGAAATGTTTTTACAGTTGATGCTTTACACACTCTTCATTATAAACTGTACATTTAGATAGAAGAAGACAGGAAACAATAAACAGGTGAAGTGGACGTGTGAAGTGTTACTTTTGGTCTTAAATTCAGTAATTGTAACAAAAGCATCTTCCTAATGAGTGTAATGAAATATACTTGTTGTCTTTAACTTATTTCTTATTTCCCTGAGCTAAATGTGGGGCGGTGGACGCCTACAGATCAGAGAAGTGGGATTGGGATTGGAAAGTGTGTCTTTGATTGTGTTGTGTTGTTTTTCCCAGGTGCGTTATGATGTAGATGATGATACAGTGAACTATGAAAACATCAGATCTCCTGATGGAGTTTGACCAACACTTCTGCCTCCATCAGACTCCACTGATCAACTCGTCACCTTTTACTGGACTAGTTCAAGACTGGAAATAACTAAAAGAATCATCAAGGCTTATTTTATTTTAGTCTGATGTATTTTCCTGCATCATTTAATTTTTTTCCAGCCAGTTGAGAACAGCAGCTGGATTTGAACTTCATTTAACTCTTGTTAACTTCCTGAAATAGTCTTCCAGCTGCAGATTTCAGAGCTGATTTTAAGATGTACTGCTGGTTGTTGAAGCTCCAGCAGCTTGAGCTCAGTTTGATGTCTCTGTGTGCAGAAGAACTCATTTTAATTTTCACTTAGCATTGCTTTGTGTGTGTGTGTGTGTGTGTGTGTGTGTGTGTGTGTGTGTGTGTGTGTGCGTTTGTGTGCATGTGGGTATATTGTGTGTGTGTGTGTGCTTGTGCGTGCGTGTGTGGTTGTCAGTGTGTGTCTGTGTGTGTGTATATATATGTGTGTGTGCGTGTGTAACTGTGTGTGTAACTGTGTGTGTGTTTGTGTGTGTGGTGTGTGTGTGTGTATATGTGTGTTTGTGTGTGTGTGTGTGTGTGTGTGTGTGTGTGTATATGTGTGTGTGTGTTGTAATGGAGTCAGTAACAGTCTTCTCTTTATTCTATCTGATAACATTATCATCTGCAAATAAAGAAATGTTCACCACTTCATTCTACTCTGTGTTCTGTGATTCCTTCATGTACTAACAGAGTCATAATGGAAAGTGAATCCTTAATACTGAAGCATCAACACATAAGTAGCATTTCATTGTTGAGGTTGAGCTACTTTTAACTACTTTATATACAGTGGTTCCCAAGCTAGAGGCCGGGCAGCTCCAACGAGTCACAAGATAAATCTGAAGATAAATCATATGGTTGGAAACAAGAAAAACAAAGTTCTGATACACACATTTCTTTTCAGGCTATGTTTAGACGGAAACGATCTAAAAGTGGCGTTGCGTTCTCACTTTTTATTCCGCGTTTCGACGAGTGTTCTGGGGGAAATCTGCGTGCATATGGTGACGCAAATGTGCGTGCAACTCGATGTAGTATACACACCAGGCAGCTAGGTGGTAGTGTGAAGCACTGACACACAACACCAAGTCCGGGCACCTTCCTTCTTCTTCTCTCCCTCTCCTCTCCCTAGTAGGGAGAAGCGAACAACTAAAGCTGACAATTTTGTCTAGACAGACGAGGAGGTGGAGTTATTGCTCCAAACAATGCACACACACACACCACACACACACACACATGTGGCACACACACATGCCACACACAAACACGCGGCACAGCCACATGGCACACACACACACACACACACACACACACACACGGCACATGGCACACACACACACATGCGGCACATATACACGACACGCGGGACACACACGCGGCACACATACATACACACATACTCGGATAGTTTACTTTTTCCTTTTAGACGGGAACGCCACGGTGGAGCCGTTTTTAAGATTTCTACTCTGGAGAGTGGTTTCACTTTTGTGTTTTTAAGCCCCAAAAAACCGTCACCGTCGCAACAAAAAATATTTTTACGTTTACACCTGCGAGCGTATTCTTGTAAACAGGGCCTCAGTTTCTGCACAGTTCTCCTAGCTTTGCTTTTTTTTGTGAAATACTGGAGATTTTTACCTCTTTGGGACGCCAACAATAAATTCAAATTAAAGAAATCTTCTCTTTATTCTATCTGATAATATAATCTACAAATAAAGAAAGTTCACCACTTCATTCTAGACTGTGTTTTGTGATTCATTCATGTACTAACAAAGTCATAATGGAAAGTGAATATTCTTTACTGCCTCTACTAGAAGTACATCCTCCCTCCTCTTGTCCACTTCTAGTAGTGGAGCTTCCCTCTGTTGGCTTGAACAGCTCTGTTCTCACTGAGAACTCAAATGTGTCTGAAAACAGATAGAAATGCACCCAAAGTTACCTGAGAATCAACAGAAATATAATAACTCAGGCTACGTTCAGAAGTTTGGGATGCACACGACCTCCTACTGTGATCTAATATCGATGTAAAAACATTTCACACATCTTAAACGTCCAACTAGTCGTCTCTGCAGTGTGTCCCATTCTGCCTCTCTGTCCCTCCAGACACATTCACACTTCCTCAAACCAGTTCACTGCCATTCTCTTCCTGTCCACCAGATGTCCTCTGACTTTTTCTCCTGTCCCAGTCGCCTCACTCAGTTCAGTCAGGACTCTCATCAGTGTTTTAACCGTTTGTTGAAACTAGTCTCAGTGAGCCCAAATCTTCCAGGGGTTCAAGTAGTTTTCAACACAACTCAATAAGTGTCTCTTTGTCCTAATAAAGTGTGGACTGTCTGTGTGTTTCTGATGTTTATCTGGTCCTCATTAGAGGGTAAAACCTGCAGAGCTCTGCTGCTGGTGTTACCCACATTCTCACCTAAACACTTCTCCTTCAGTTCTCAGAAACAAACTGCAAAAATAAAAATGAGGAGCCAACAGGTGTCAGACAGTAAAACCTCATCTTCTGTGTGTTCTATCAGCTGCTACAGTATCACCATATTACACCACGGACATCAAGAGTGAAATCCTGCTGGGGAGGAGTTTGACTCTTCACCTGTGTGTTCATGTGTGCTGTCAAACATCACCATGAATCCTGTCTGGTTTCTAATAAACACCATCTGATGAAAACAAGCTGCATTACTTATCTTTTCATTTTTTATTTTTTAAAGATTATTTTTTCTTTTCCTTTGTCTGAAGAAATGAAAGGGAGAGAGAGGGGGGAATGACATGCCGCAGGTCGGAGACGAAACCCGGCCCACTGTGTCGGGAGTAAACCTCTATATATGGGCACCCGCTCTACCAACTGAGCTATCCGGGCACCCACAAACATTTATCTTAACCAACAATCTTCACACCTCAACTTCCTCAGTCATCTTCTTTTTTTAGGTGTGAAATACGTCAGTGTCACAAATACACCCTGGGACTGGACACAGTGTGAACACCAGACTCAACATGAGATTAATACAGTTTGTTTGTTGCAGCGTTAGATTGGATCAATGAACACAGAAACATTTAACTATGAGAGAAAACTATGTTATATGGAAAAGGGAAAATTGAAAAAAACAAAACGTTTTGCTGTTTGGTGTCTATAAGGAATTCAAACAGCCTACCCCTAACCCTAAAAGTCATTATGAGGAAGTGACATCATCCTAATTACAGGAAGTAGATGCAGCATCTCTCGACTAAAGCACTATTTTAGAAACAGTTCTGAACATCAGAACGAGAGAGAGAAGAAGCAGAGACACAGAGAAGCACGATGGAAGAGTTCAAATGGATCAAAATGTCTTTATTTCTGATAACGCGCTGCTTACTTTACAGGTAAGAAGACTTATATCATATTATATATATATATATATATATATATATATATATATATATATATATATATATATATATATATATATGTACAGCACATTGCAACAATTAACTTCATCATTCTTGTTAAAGATGCTTTACTTCCTAAATGTTATTAAACTAAGACACATCTGTTGTTTGTCATTAACATGGTGAGTTTAGTGAACTCTTATATTTCTCTCTCATCTTCTCAGCAGCAGCAAACAGACAGTTTCTGCTCTCCTCCACTGTCAGAGATGGAGATGAAGTCACTTTGTCCTGTGAAAATGTGAGAGATGATCAGAATAACTGTGAAGATACAACATGGACTTTCAGTTATTTAAGAAACAACGTAGTAGAGCTGGTTATACTTGGTCAGATTGGTGTAAACGCGCAAAACTAAATCAGACAGACTGAGTGTTAGAGAGAACTGTTTCTCTGGTTATAAAGAAGGTCACAGAGGAGGATGTTGGTCGTTACTCCTGTCAGCAGTACAACAAAACAGGACAACATCGACGTCCAGACTCTCAGGTTTATCTCTCTGTTGTTACCAGTGAGTATTTACATCATGTTTTCTAACAAGAACAATATACTGACACATTACAATATTAATGATTACTGTGATGAAGGTAATTTAACTCTTGTTGTCTTTCTCTCTCAATATCTCCATCTTCACCAGTGACTGAAGAGAAGAACGATGATATAGTGACGTTAAACTGCTCTGTGTCGACATATGAACGATGTAAACACACAGTGAAGTGGCTGTATGAGGGTAAAGACGTGGCTAAAGATCACCCAAACATTAAGACATTACAGAGTGACTGCTACACCACTGTGAAATGGCAGGATCCTGTGGATTCTGTGGATCCTGGTTTAATTTCCAAAACCAAGGTCTAACTTATTGAAGTGTGAAGTGACAGATGGTTACACTGAAGAAGTGCAGCTGTTTCCCTTCATCCCTCCTCATTCCTCAAGAGAGAAACCAGGTGAGAATATGATGAGCTGTTGAAAATCACTTTGTGGATAATTACACTAAATATTAGTGTAGATCTGAGGTTTTAATATTTCATCATTGTGTCATGATGTCAGATGGTTAAGCTTATTTCTAAATGTACAGTTTGTTGCATTTTGTTATTATATTAATTAAGCTGCTGATGCAACAACGACAACTACAATATCACCAACATCAGGGACAATGAGAACATTAAAAGGTAAGAACTAAACTGTATTAGATCAAAATGACTAAAACCATCCAAAACATGTTTATTCAATGACTTTGAAGTTTAAAATCATTATTTCTCCTTTAGTTACAGTCGATGGTAGACATTTAGATATTTTATCACTGAACAGTGTTATTTCATCAACATCTGAGGCAACAAGAACTTCTGATAAAAGCCCAGAATCAGTACCAACCACCACAGCAATCAAAGATCCTTCAACCAAACTACAAAGTAGTAACTCATAGATTTTACAGTACCGGCTTTCTTACAATCTCGCTCTCTCTGTCAGTGTCTCTCTCCCAAAATTATTGTTTTGATTTCATTCTATGATATCCTTTAAATGGAACGGGCTTGCCTTGTTTAATTTTTTCATGGAAAAAAAGACAAGAAAATTTTTAGTTTGACTAATTCACTTTCTAAAAAGACAAAAATGACATTTCATTGTGGTTTAAAGCAGAACACATAAAGTGATTTAGAAAATGATTATTGATTTCTTTTGAAGAACTCAGTGACAGCATGAATAAAGCTGGAGTACAAGTCTTTCTCTGAAACCAAAGACATGGATACTTTTAATAAGATCTGGTTTAATCGGCTTTATCTCTTTTAAAATGATGAAATCTGATTTTCAGAATAAAATAACATTGCATCTTTGCATTGATGTAGTGGAACATTTAGACACTTTGATGTTACTAAAAACTCCAATATATCTCTGTCTCCACTTTTAAGTCTCAGAGCTCCAACTAAAACATATCTCTGATGTAGTCCTTCTCTCTCCAGGTTGGGGGAGGATCCTCTTTGTGCCCGTGGGTTTAGCAGCTCTCATAATAATTGTTGTGGCGGTCAACATGTGGACGAGAGCTAAAGGTGAGAACATTCACAGATCAAACTTAGAAACAACAAGTTTTGATGAAGCTGATTTTCACTGTGGAAACTGAAGTCCTCACTTTCTCTTGTCTTTTCAGAGAAGAAAACACAGACGGAGGAAATCGCTGTGAGTTTTTACAACTAAATAATGAAATGTTTTTACAGTTGATGCTTTACACACTCTTCATTAGAAACTGTACATTTAGACAGAAGAAGACAGGAGACAACAATAAACAGGTGAAGTGGACACAAATGTTAGTTTGTTCAACATATTTATGTTACTTTGGGTCTTGAATTCAGTAATTGTACCAAAAGCATCTTCCTAATGAGTGTAATGAAATATACTTGTTGTCTTTAACTTATTTCTTATTTCCCTGAGCTAAATGTGGGGCGGTGGACGCCTACAGATCAGAGAAGTGGGATTGGGATTGGAAAGTGTGTCTTTGATTGTGTTGTGTTGTTTTTCCCAGGTGCGTTATGATGTAGATGATGATACAGTGAACTATGAAAACATCAGATCTCCTGATGGAGTTTGACCAACACTTCTGCCTCCATCAGACTCCACTGATCAACTCGTCACCTTTTACTGGACTAGTTCAAGACTGGAAATAACTAAAAGAATCATTAAGGCTTATTTCATTTTAGTCTGATGTATTTTCCTGCATCAATTGTAAAAACCTTTTCTCATCTGCAGCCAGTTGAGAACAGCAGCTAGATTTGAACTTCATTTAACTCTTGTTAACTTCCTGAAATAGTCTTCCAGCTGCAGATTTCAGAGCTGATTTTAAGATGTACTGCTGGTTGTTGAAGCTCCAGCAGCTTGAGCTCAGTTTGATGTCTCTGTGTGCAGAAGAACTCATTTTAATTTTCATTTAGCATTGCTTTATGTGTGTCTGTGTGTGTGTGTGTGTGTGTGTGTGTATATATATGTGTGTGTGTGTGCTTGTGCGTGTGTGTGTGTGTGTGTGTGTGTGTGTGTGTGTGTGTGTGTCCGTGTGTGAGTATGTGTGTGTCTGTGTGTGTGTTGTATGTGTAAGTGTGTTGTGGTGTGTGTGTGTGTGTGTGTGTGTGTGTGTCCTTAAAGCAAGGGAGTCAGTAACCTTCTTCTGTTTATTCTATCTGATAACAATATAATCAGCAAATAAAGAAATGTTCACCACTTCATTGTGTGTTCTGTTATTCCTTCATGTACTAACATAGTCATAATGGAAAGTGAATCCTTAATACTGATGCATCAACACATAAGTAGTATTTCATTGTTGAAGTTGAGCTACTTTTAACTACTTTATATACAGTGGTTCCCAAGCTAGAGGCCGGGCAGCTCCAACGAGTCACAAGATAAATCTGAAGATAAATCATATGGTTGGAAACAAGAAAAACAAAGTTCTGATACACACATTTCTTTTCAGTTTCTGCACAATTCTCCTAGCGTAATTGTTGTAAAATATTGGAGAGTTTTACCTCTTTGGGCTTCCAACAGTAATTACAAATGAAAAAAATCTATCTTTCTGATAATATAATCTGAAAATAAAGAAAAGTTCACCACTTCATTCTACACTGAGATTTCTGATTCCTTCATGTACTAACAGAGTCATAATGGAAAGTGAATATTCTTTACTGCCTCTACTAGAAGTACAACCTCCCTCCTGTTTTATGTAAAGCACTTTGAATTCGCCCTGTTGCTGAAATGTGCTATATAAATAAAACTGCTTGCCTTGCCTTTCTTGCCTCTTGTCCACTTCTAGTAGTGGAGCTTCCCTTTGTTGGCTTGAACAGCTCTGTTCTCACTGAGAACTCAAATGTGTCTGAAAACAGATAGAAATGCTCCCAAAGTTACCTGAGAATCAACAGAAATATAATAACTCAGGCTACGCTCAGAAGTCTCTGCAGTGTGTCCCATTCTGCCTCTCTGTCCCTCCAGACACATTCACACTTTTCTCTTCCTGTCCACCAGATGTCCTCTGACTTTTTCTCCTGTCCCACGCACCTGCAGAGCTCTGCTGCTGGTGTTACTACATTCTCACCCAAACACTTCTTCTTCAGTTCTCAGAAACAAACTGCAAAGATACAATGAGGAACCAACAGGTGTCAGACAGTAAAACCTCATCTTCTGTGTGTTCTTTCAGCTGCTACAGTATCACCATATTACACCACGGATGTTTGACTCTTCACCTGTGTGTTCATGTGTGCTGTCAAACATCACCATGAATCCTGTCTGGTTTCTAATAAACACAAGCTGCATTACTGCAAACATTTATCTTTTAATTTTTGCTTTCATGTCTTCTTTGCTGAAGACACAGAGAAGGCCAACGACATGTAAGGGGCACGCAGGTCAGAGTTGAACACGCCCGCTGCGTTGAGGAGTAAATCTCTATATGGGCGCCAGCTCTCCCAACTGAGCTATCTGGGCACCCACAGACATTTATCTTAACCAACAATCTTCACACGCTTAATTTCCTCTGTCATCTTTTTTTTTGAGGGCTGTGTTGTCTGGAGCTTTGTGCTCCTGGTAGGGTCTCCCAACGCAAAGTGGTCTCAGGTGAGGGGCCAGACAAAGAATGGTTCAAAAACCCCAATGGAAAAACAAGGTAGAAATGGAGTGACCCTGCCCGGAGGAAGCCCGGGGCCCCCGTCTGGAGCCAGGCCCAGACGGCGGGGCTCGTCGCGGCGCCCGGTGGCCGGGTTTGCCACGGAGCCCCGGCCCCCAGCGCGAACAAGCTACGTGGCTCCCATCTCTCCAGCCCATGGGCCCACCACCTGTGGGAGGAACCGCTGGGCGTGCGCGCTGCCACATGGGTGGCAGTGAAGGTCAGGGGCCTCGGCCGGACCAGACCCGGGCAGCAGACGCTGGCTCTGGGGACGTGGAACGTCACCTCTCTGTGGGGAAGGGACGGAACTGGTGCGGGAGGTGGAGCGCTACCAGTTAGATCTGGTGGGGGCTTACCTCTACGCACAGTCTCGGTTCTGGAACTGTACTCCCTGGATAGGGGTTGGACTCTTTTCTTCTCCGGAGTTGCTCAGGGTGTGCGGCGCCCGGGCGGGTGTGGGGATACTAACAAGCCCCCGGCTGAGCGCGCGCGTTGGAGTTTACCCCGGTGGACCAGAGGGTCGCCTCCCTACACCTGCGGGTTGTGGGGGAAAACTCTGACTGTTGTTTGTGCATATGCACCAAACAGGAGTTCGGAGTATTCGGCCTTCTTGGAGACCTTGAGTGGAGTCCTGCATGGGGCGCCCAGTGGGGGAATCCATTGTTCTGCTGGGGGACTTCAACGCACGTGGGCAATGATGGAGACACCTGGAGCGTGATTGGGAGGAACGGCCTCCCTGATCTAAACCAGAGTGGTTGTTTGTTGTTGGACTTCTGTGCTAGTCATGGATTGTCTATACGAACACCATGTTCGAACATAGGGATGCTCATAAGTGTACCTGGTACCAGAGCACCCTAGGCCGAAGGTCAATGATCGATTTTATAATCGTTTCATCTGATCTGAGGCCGTATGTTTTGAACACTCGGGTGAAGAGAGGGGCAAGCTGTCAACCGATCACCATCTGGTGGTGAGTTGGGTCGGGGGTGGGGAAGACTATGGACAGACCTGGTAAGCCCAAACGTGTAGTGCGGGTAAATTGGGAACGTCTGGAGGAGGCCCCTGTCCAACGGACTTCTCAACTCGCACCTCCGGCGGGAGCTTTTCGTGCATCCCTGTGGAGGCTGGGGGCATTGAACCAGAGTGGACAATGTTCAAAGTTTCCATTGCTGAAGCTGCGGCGAGGAGCTGTGGTCTTAGGGTCTTAGGTGCCTCAAGGGGCGGTAACCCACGAACATTGTGGTGGACACCGGTGGTCAGGGAAGCCGTCCGACTGAAGAAGGAGCTTTCCGGGATATGTTATCCCAGAGGACTCGGAGGCAGTTTGAAGGGTACCGAAGGGCCCGAAGGGCTGCAGCCTCTGCCGTGAAAGAGGCAAAGCAGCGGGTGTGGGAGAGGTTTGAGAAGACATGGAGAAGGACTTTCGGTCGGCACCAAAGTGCTTCTGGAAAACTGTTCGCCACCTCAGGAGGGGGGGGAACCATCCAAGCTGTGTACAGTAAGGATGGGACACTGTTGACCTCAACTGAGGAGGTAATAGGGCGGTGGAAGGAGCATTTTGAGGAACTCCTGAATCCGACTATACGCCCTCTATGTTAGAGGCAGAGCTGGAGGATGACGGGGAGTTGTCTTCGATTTCCGGGCGGAAGTCACTGATGTAGTCAAACAACTCCACAGTGGCAAAGCCCCGGGGATTGATGAGATCCGTCCAGAAATGCTCAAGGCTCTGGGTGTGGAGGGGCTGTCCTGGTTGACACGTCTCTTCAACATTGCGTGGAAGTCTGGAACAGTGCCAAAGGAGTGGCAGACTGGGGTGGTGGTTCCCCCTTTTTAAAAGGGGACCAGAGGGTGTGTGCCAATTACAGGGGTATCACACTTCTCAACCTCCCTGGTAAAGTCTACTCCAAGGTGCTGGAAAGGAGGGTTCGGCCGATAGTCGAACCTCAGGTTGAGGAGGAACAATGCGGATTCCGTCCTGGTCGTGGAACAACGGACCAGCTCTTCACTCGCAAGGATCCTGGAGGGGCCTGGGAGTATGCCCAACCGGTCTACATGTGTTTTGTGGATTTGGAGAAGGTGTGACCGGGTCCCCGGAGATACTGTGGGAGGTGCTGCGGGAGTATGGGGTGAGGGGTCTCTACTCAGGGCCATCCAATCTCTGTACGACCAAAGTGAGAGCTGTGTCCGGGTTCCCGGCAGTAAGTCGGACTCGTTTCAGGTGAGGGTTGGCCTCCGCCAGGGGTGCGCTTTGTCACCAATCCTGTTTGGAATATTAATGGACAGGATATCGGGCGTAGTCGGGGTGGGGAGGGTTGCGGTTCGGTGGACTGGGGATCTCACCGCTGCTTTTGCAGATGATGTGGTCCTGATGGCATCATCGCCTGCGACCTTCAGCACTCACTGGATCGGTTCGCAGCGGTAATGAAGCGGTTGGGATGAGGATCAGCACCTCTAAATCGGAGGCCATGGTTCTCAGCAGGAAACCGATGGAATGCCTTCTCCAGGTAGGGAATGAGTCCTTACCCCAAGTGAAGGAGTTCAAGTACCTTGGGGTTTTGTTCGTGAGGTGAGGGACAATGGAGCGGGAGATTGGTCGAGAATCGGCGCGGCGGTGCGGTATTACATTCCATCTATCGCACCGTTGTGACGAAAAGAGAGCTGAGCCAGAAGGCAAAGCTCTCGATCTACCGGTCAGTTTTCGTTCCTACCCTCACCTATGGTCATGAAGGCTGGGTCATGACCGAAAGAACGAGATCCAGGGTGCAAGCGCCGAAATGGGTTTCCTCAGGAGGGTGGCTGGCGTCTCCCTTAGAGATAGGGTGTGAAGCTCAGTCATCCGTGAGGAGCTCGGGAGAGCCACTGCTCCTGCGTCCGAAAGGAGCCAGTTGAGGTGGTTCGGGCATCTGGGGAGGATGCCCCTGGGCGCCTCCCTAGGGGAGGTGTTCCAGGCACGTCCAGCTGGGAGGAGGCCTCGGGGAAGACCCAGGACTAGGTGGAGGGATTATATCTCCAACCTGGCCTGGGAACGCCCGGGATCCCCCAGTCGGAGCTGGTTAATGTTGCTCGGAAAAGGGAAGTTTGGGGTCCCCTGCTGAAGCTGCTCCCCGGCGACCCGACACCGGATAGGCGGACGAAGATGGATGGATGGATGGATCTTTTTTTTAGGTGTGAAACACATCAGTGTCACAAATCCACCCTGGGACTGGACACAGTGTGAACACCAGACTCAACATGAGATTAATACAGTTTGTTTGTTGCAGCGTTAGATTGGATCAATGAACGCAGAAACATTTAACTTTCCTCTGAGAGAAAACTATGTTTTAAATATGCAAAAGTACAAATTATGAAAAACTTTTCAGCTGTTTGGTATCTATAAGATTCAAACAGCCTACCCCTAACCCTAAAAGTCATTATGAGGAAGTGACATCATCCTAATTACAGGAAGTAGGTGCAGCATCTCTTGACTAAAGCACTATTTTAGAAACAGTTCTGAGCATCAGAACGAGAGAGAGAAGAAGCAGAGACACAGAGAAGCACGATGGAAGAGTTCAAATGGGTCAAAATGTCTTTATTTCTGATACCGCTGCTTCACTTTACAGGTAAGAAGACTTTATATCATCTATATATGGAAGGCACATTGCAACAATTAACTTAATCATTCTTATGATACATAAACCTAGGAACCTAAACACCAAGAAGAAAACAAGCTGCATTACTGCAAACACTTTTTTTGTAAAGATTATTTTTGGGCATTTTCCACCTTTATTTGTATAGGACAGCTAAAGACATGAAAGGGGAGAGAGAGGGGGGAATGACATGCATTAAAGGGCTGCAGGTCAGACTCCAACCCCGGCCCGCTGCGTTGAGGAGTAAGACTCTATATATGGACCCCCGCTCTACCAACTGAGCTATACAGGTGCCCGCAAATATTTATCTTAACCAACAATCTTCACACGCTCAACTTCCTCAGTCTTCTTTTTTTCAGGTGTGAAACACGTCAGTGTCACAAATACACCCTGGGACTGGACACAGTGTGAACACCAGACTCAACATGAGATTAATACAGTTTGTTTGTTGCAGGGTTAGATTGGATCAATGAATGCAGAAACATTTTACTTTCCTCTAGAGAAAACTACATTTTAAAAATGCAAAAGTAAAAATTGTAAAAAACTTCAGCATTATAGAAGTATAGTATGGCATCTATAAGGAATTCAAACAGCCTACGCCCTAACCCTGAAAGTCATCATGAGGAAGTGACATCATCCTAATTTCAGGAAGTAGATGCAGCATCTCTCGACTAAAGCACTATTTTAGAAACAGTTCTGAGCATCAGAACGAGAGAGAGAAGAAGCAGAGACACAGAGAAGCACGATGGAAGAGTTCAAATGGATCAAAATGTCTTTATTTCTGATACCGCTGCTTCACTTTACAGGTAAGAAGACTTATATCATATGCAGTATCTCACAAAAGTGAGTACACCCCTAACATTTTAGTGAATATTTCATTATATCTTTTAAAGCGACAACACTGAAGAAATTACACTTTACTACAATGTAAAGTATTAAGTGTACAGCTTGTATAACAGTGTAAATGTGCTGTCCCCTCAAAATAACTCAACACACAGCCATTAATATCTAAACCGCTGGCAACAAAAGTGTGTACACCCCTATGTTAAATTCCCATAGAGGCAGGCAGATTTTTATTTTTAAAGGCCAGTTATTTCATTGATCCAGGATACTATGCATCCTGATAAAGTCCCCTTGGCCTTTGGATTAAAATAGCCCCCCCCACATCATCACATACCCTTCACCATACCTAGAGATTGGCATGGTTTTATGTCGGTTACCCCAATAGCTAGTTTGATTTGCATTTAGAGATGATTTTATGGAAAATACCCCATGCCAATCTCTAGGTATGGTGAAGGGTATGTGATGATGTGGGGCTGTTTTAATTCCAAAGTCCAAGGGAACTTCATCAGGATGCATAGTATCCTGGATCCATGAAATAACTGGCCTTTAAAAATAGAAATCTGCCTGCCTCTATGGGAATTTAACATAGGTGTGTAGTCACTTTTGTTGCCAGTGGTTTAGACATTAATGGCTGTGTGTTGAGTTATTTTGAGGGGACAGCACATTTACACTGTTATACAAGCTGTACAGTGTTGTCCCATTAAAATATATAATGAAATATTTACTAAAATGTGAGGGGTGTACTCACTTTTGTGAGATACTGTATATATGGAAGCAACATTGCAACAATTAACTTCATCATTCTTGTTAAAGATACTTTATTTTCTAAATGTTATTCAACTAAAACAAATCTGTTGTTTGTCATTAACATGGTGAGTTTAGTGAACTCTTTATATTTCTCTCTCAACTTCTCAACAGCAGCAAACAGACAGTTTCTGCCCTCCTCCACTGTCAGAGATGGAGATGAAGTCACTTTGTCCTGTGAAAATGTGAGAGATGATCAGAATAACTGTGACGGTACGATATGGAATTTCCGTTATTTAAGAAGCCCACTAGTCGAGCTGGTTAGACTTGGTCAGATTTGTGTAAACGCCAAAGCTAAATCAGACAGACTGAGTGTTAGAGAGAACTGTTCTCTGGTTATAAAGAATGTCACAGAGGAGGATGCTGGTCGTTACTTGTGTCAGCAGTACAAAAAAGCAGGACGATATCAAGGTCAAGACTCTCTGGTTTATCTCTCTGTTGTTACCAGTGAGTATTTACATCATGTTTTCTAACAAGAACAATATACTGACACATTACAATATTTATGATTACTGTGATGAAGTTAATTTAACTCTTGTTGTCTTTCTCTCTCAATATCTCCATCTTCACCAGTGCCTGAAGAGAAGAACGATGATATAGTGACGTTAAACTGCTCTGTGTCGACATATGAACGATGTAAACACACAGTGAAGTGGCTGTATGAGGGTAAAGACGTGGCTAAAGATCACCCAAACATTGAGACATTACAGAGGCTGCTACACCACTGTGAAATGGCAGGATCCTGTGGATTCTGTGGATCCTGGTTTAATTCACAAACCAAGGTCTAACTTATTGAAGTGTGAAGTGACAGATGGTTACACTGAAGAAGTGCAGCTGTTTCCCTTCACCCTCCTCATTCCTCAAGAGAGAAACCAGGTGAGAATATGATGAGCTGTTTAAAATCACTTTGTGGATAATTACACTAAATATTAGTGTAGATCTGAGGTTTTAATATTTCATCATTGTGTCATGATGTCAGATGGTTAAGCTTATTTCTAAATGTACAGTTTGTTGAATCTTGCTATTGTATTAATTAAGCTGCTGATGCAACAATGACGACTACAATATCACCAACATCAGGGACAATGAGCATTAAAGGGTCAGAACTGGACTTCCGGTGACGACATGGTTATGCTTGCAGCACCGTAAGTTAGCTCCGCGGACAAAATTAAAGATAAGAGTGACAACTACAATATTTTGACACTGAAACGTAAAAGATAGATTTATGAAACATGAGTTCCTCCGCTGGTCAAAGGAGACAGGAAAAACCAGACCCCTCACGGGGAAAAGATGATAATAAGCCGAATCAACCGAGCCCAACTAGCAAAACAAAGGCTAGTAGCAACACGTGTCAGTCAGACTCAACGATACTGGAGGAGTTAAAAAAACTCCGAAAAGAAAACCAAGACGGACACAACCACACTCAACTAGCCCTTAGCCGGGTGGAACAAACTATTTCGGACATAAAACGGACCAGCTGGCGGAACACGAAGAAAGAATGGGAGGACTGGAGGAGAGAGTCGGTGCGCCGAGGATGCGAAGATGCGACATCGCGAGGCGCTTGAGGTACCTGCTACACCGGGATATCGACCTATCGGCAAAATGTGATGACCTCCAAAACAGACTGAGACGAAACAATATCAGGATCTTTCAAATCCCGGAGGGCAGTGAAGGGAAAGATATGGCTGGATTTGCTAAAGACCTACTTCAGAAGGAGCTTAAACTGCCACCGGACCTGGACATTAAGATTGAAAGGGCACATCGGTCACTGGTGGCCAAACCCTAAAGATGCCACAGCTTCACCAAGATCGATTATAGTGAGATTTCTGGATGCTGCGGTGAAGGACACAGTCATAAGGCAGGCATGGAGCCAGGGACCGGTCCTCTTTCAGGGTAAGCGGATCTTCTTTGACCAGGACTACTCCCCGATCTTCAGCAGAAACGGATGAGGGTTCGAGAAGTTATCAAACAGCTTAAAAAGATGGACATACAGGCGCAGGGTGTCTGTACCCAGCACAATTGAGAGTGAAGCTGAACACCGGGGAGAAGACCTTCGCATCACTAACGAGTGCCGCGCTGCTGCTGAAGGAGCTGGGAGTCGACGTGCGCTGTGGGGAGAGGGAGCGCATCGAGGAGGAGCTGAAGGATGGATGGAGGAGCCAAGAGAGGAGAAAGAAGGCAGCGTTTTTGTCACCAGCTGATCTCAGGGCCCTCCTTCAGGAGGGAGACTAAAGGGAATCTACCACTAAGATGGATAAGAAGTTTGTTTCAACTAAACCAGTGGTAAGGTTATAACGGACCTATAGGAATACCATAAGTGCCATTAACATATATATAAATAACATATTGTTGTCACATCATAAGGTAATGTGTTAGAGAGTCCAGAAGGAGGATATGCTGGAGTACATGAGTGGTATACACTCACCCCGGACCTTTTTACATGTTAGTGTAATATTGGTCACACTTGCACTGTGTGTGCTTTTTCCCACAGAGAGGGTAGGTCACACCTCTCTGCCCCTAATACCACGGGGGGACCTGGTGCAGCCACAGTTCACCTGCTGCCGTCAGGTTGATGAGATGGAAGTTCAGTTCTGTGTTATATACAATGTTTTTTGTTTTCTGTTTTTCCTGACACATGTTACAGGCACTATTTTGTTAATGATTAGATTATTTTTGACATCCAAGTGTAAACAGGTAGGGAGCAATATTGTAAGAGTACGAAGTCCATGGCTGAGTTGAATTTTATAACTTATAATATAAGGGGAATTAATAATCCGATCAAAAGGAAAAAGATTTTAGGACAATTAAATAGGTTTCACTGCTCTGTTGCTTTAATTCAGGAAACACACCTGTCTGAGACTGAGCACTTGAAGCTAAAGAGAGAGTGGGTGGATCAGGTCTATAGTGCATCATATGGGAGGAAAAAGAAGAGAGGGGGTTGCTATACTATTCAGGGCTCCACACTAACTTTTTGCCTTGGTTGCACTGGTGCGCCTAACTTTTTTATTTAGGTGCACCAGCACAAAAATTAGGTGCACCCAAATTTTTCCTCGCGTCGCCGTAACGCTGAATGGCGATACACGATATATAGCTCTGTATTTTTTTACAAAGTGGGCTAAATGTTCAGTTTTAAGTCAAAGCCACTTTTCACAAGCCTTTTATTAACAGATTGTGATTAAAATAAAATGCAAAGACGGGGTTTTCTTTACCAGTTTGAAAATATACAGCTGCAACACATGTAAATGAAAGTTATCTAAAATAAATAGCCTGAGAAAGCTCCTTCATAAGCTTTCAACAACAATAACAGACTGATTAAAAGAGAGAGAGGACGCCCGGATAGCTCCAGTTGGTAAATATAGAGGTTTGACTCCGACCTGCAGCCCTTTCCTATATATGACAGGCACGAAACGGGTCAGGGGTGAAAAAGGTGAGAAGGATATTACCCCTCTTAGGGGGCCTCCGCGCCCCAGAAGAAAAATTTTAAATATTCCATATTTTAAAGCATCAATCTGATGCATTTTGAGATGCATTTTTGCCAACCAACAGTGTAATATTTCAATATGCACTCATTAAAGTTAATTTGACTGGCAAAACAGTTAAAGTCCTTCTGACATTACACAATAATAAAAGTCATAAGTTTTAAAGACTAAAAAGTTTTGGATACATTTGTACTTCTTCCAACCATATATTAAATAAAGAGTCAACTGCGGATTTACATATAGCAATAATATCATAATCCTACAATGAATCATTGTGAAAACTAAAATTTACTACTTTGGCCAGGTATCATCAAAAAAGCAAATTAGTACATTCATGATTTTGTCCATGCTGTTATTAGCTGCTTTATTTACATTTATTAAAAACGTGGCATTGTTTATCTTTTCATATAGCTAAAGAAGTCTAAAATCTGGGACAAGGCCTTTATGTTTAAATACCTGCGCATGCTGATTCCAAACAGACAGCTTTATCAAGGCAGTTTGGGCTTCAGATAGCTTTTACAAATCATGATCCGCGTAGACGCGCACACTCGTATTGTTTGTATCACGGTCGGTCAGTAAAGGAACAGTCGCAGTCTTAACGGTAGCGGTCGTTGCCGGTAACGTATCGTATACAGAATGCACGGACCGAAGCTTTGTGACTAGCATCTAATGACTAGCAAGCCCTGTCTTACCGCTGCTGGCGTCTTCCTTGAACATGCGCTGCAGAAGGTTGGTGGAAGTTCGATGATTGGTCAAATCCATAGACAGTATGGTTAAATCCAGCGCATTAAAACAAATCCCATGTGGACTTTTTAATTTATTTATTTTTCTAAAATAGTCATACCGGCACCAGGCCCGAGTGACTTACACCCCCCTCTACCCCTTAAACATTTTCTCATCAAATCTACACGATTCACGATGGGTCACCTATTTTGGTTTCAAACCGGCGAATTTCACGAAAGGTGAGTGATTTTCATGTCTGTACATGTCATCCCCCACTCTCCCTCCCCTTTCATGTCTTCAGCTTTCCTATCAAAATAAAGGCCGAAATCTTAAAAAAAAAAAAAAGCGACAACCGAAAGACAGGGGAGTGCGATGGACTGAAGCGTATGCTAGCGCTACTCCAGAGAGTGACGGCTGACTCATTAGAGGCGTTACACCAGTCTTGTGTAGGCTATGAAATGTCTGTATCGTCACTGCGCTGCATTTTTATGAACTATGATCCAGCATGCTCTGTCACGCTATTACTCAACGAACTGAAGTTAGTTTAATAATGTGTTTTTCGCCGTGGCGGCCGCAGTAACAGAGTTACCAGCGGAAACACTGGTTCCCAATACAGGTTTCCCTCTCATACTTAACAATATACAGCTGTGTTAATAACAATTAAAACTGTAGACAAATGTCGAGAGTTTGGACCAGCGGCGCTGTGTCTCTCCATGTTGCAGGTGAGCCGGCCGGTGTGTGAGTGAATGGGGGCGGGGCTGGCGCGGAGGAGAGATCCAAATCCAAACACAGGCACCACGGCTTTCCAGAAGGAATGGGTCATGTAACGCAACATTAAACCATATCGCTATAAACAACATCGCCTTAGTGGAGAGGCAGCGGATGCGAGGACGTTAGGTGCACCGGTGCGACCTAGGAAAAATCTTAGTCGCACCCTTACAAATTTTGGTCGCATTTGCGACCAAATTGGTCGCACTCTCGAGCCCTGATACTATTTAATAAATCAGTGTACTACAACAATGAGAAAATCTTTCAAGACGATGAAGGCCGGTATGTTATGGTGATAGGCACAATTGGGGAATAAAGATAACCATACTTAATGTGTATGCCCCAAATGAAGATTGCCCATACTTTATCAAAAAGTTGCAACTCTATTAGCAGATAAAAGTGAGGGTATTATACGAGTGGGGGCGATCTAAACTGCACTCTGGATTCAAAATTGACCAGGTTACCTGCAATAAGAAAATCTCAATCTAAAATGTCTAAGGGGCTATTAGATATGATGAAGGAACTAGGCCTTGTAGATGTTTGGCGACAGCTCCACCCAAATGAGAGAGATTTCACTTTTATGTCTCAAGTGCATGGGAGTTATTCGAGGATAGACCTCTTTTGCATATCAAAAACTGAACTATATAGAATTAAAGAAAGTACAATTGAGCCAGTCACTATCTCAGACCACGGCCCTGTGACCATGAAAATTAATTTAGGGGTAAACAACCACTTTAGACACTGGAGACTTAATGTCTCACTACTAACAGATACGAACATCAGGCAAGAAATACAAGGAGCTCTAACTGAGTATTTCACTGTGAATGACGATGGTAGTGTCTCCCCCTCAGTTGTATGGGATGCCAGTAAGGCCACGATGAGAGGAAAGATTATTTCTATAGGATCTAGAATAAAGAAACAAAGGCTCGCAAAACAACAAGGATTGGAAACTGAAATAAAAAAATTAACAAGGGAACATAAACAATTTGGACAGGAAGATACTCTTAAAAAGTTAAAGGAAATTAGAAAACAACTGGATGAGGCTCTGACATATAAGGCAGAGGGAGCTCTCAGATATACTAATAGAAAATATTATGAAATGGGGAATAAAGCTAGTAGGTTACTGGCTTTTCAACTCAGAAAAGCCCAATCTAGCCGTGCAGTTCCCAAGATCAGGAACCCTGGAACTAACCAGGTTGAGACCGATCCCACTAAAATATCAGACTCATTTGCTACATATTATAAACAGCTATATAGGGCTGAAGAACTAGAATTTAAGGAAGAGAAAATTACAGAGTTTTTGAGACCCCTTAAAATCAACAAACTATCAAGTGAGGAAGCAGAACTCTTAATAAAGCCTATCACAGAGAGCGAAATTAGAGAAACCATCACCAAGTTAAAAAACAACAAAACCCCCCAAAAAAGGGTTTTTGGGGAAAAAAATCTTTGTGAATGAGCTCACTCCCATATTATGTAAATTATATAATTACGTTCTAACATCAGGAGACCCCCCAAATTCATGGTCAGAAGCCATATTAACAGTCATACATAAGGAGGGGAAGGACCCCATACAATGCACCAGCTATCGCCCAATAAGTTTACTTTGTGTAGATTATAAAATCCTGACTTCTATAATGGCTACTAGAATCCAAAAATATATAAAGAAATTAATTCAACCAGATCAAACAGGATTCATACTAGGACGTCAAGGAACAAATAACATAAGGAGAACCCTGAACCTGCAGGCAATAGCGGCAGGAGACAAACAAGCGTCGATGCTTCTCAGCTTAGACGCAGAGAAGGCATTTGATCGAGTCGACTGGGTATTTCTGAGGCAGACACTGATGGAAATGGGCTTTGGGAAAGAATTTGTGGCTTGGATCAACCTATTGTATAAGGAGCCCAGCTCCAAAGTTAGAGTTAATGGTCACTGTTCTAGTTTTTTCAGGATCGAGCGGGGTGTGAGACAAGGGGATTCGCTATCACCCATCTTATTTGCTCTTAGTGTTGAACCTTTGGCAGAGGCGATACGCCAGAATATGCAGATTCAAGGGATAGAGGACGAAGGGGGTCAATCCATAAAATAGCTTTATTCGCAGATGATATTTTACTTTTTGTTAAAAATCCACTTCTTTCCATCCCTGCCGCTTATGAAATGCCTGCAAGAATATGGGTCAGTGTCTGGATACAAAATTAATGAAAATAAATCAGAAGCCATGATGATCTCAGGTACTTGGCCTACACAATTAAATAACAAGGTCTCTTTTGCTGGTCCAAACAAGGATTTAGGCATTTGGGAATTATTATTACACCCAACCCCGTTCAGTTGTTTGAGGCAAATTACAACAAATTAATTAAACAAATAAAAAATGATGTGACACGTTGGGAGGTCCTTCCCCTTTCTTTAATTGGCAGAGTAGAAACCGTAAAAATGAACCTACTACCAAGACTTCTTTTTTTGTTTCAATCACTTCCTGTAAGAGTACCTGCTTCCACTTTAAACATGTTGGACAAATTAATCTCAACATTTATTTGGCAAAAGAAGAGACCGAGGGTAAGATTAAAAACCCTTCATTTACCCAAAGACAAGGGAGGTCTAGGCTTGCCAAACCTTAAAAATATTATTGGGCTGCACAGATAAATGCAATAGTGGCATGGATCGGAAATAACCGGGGCGCAATATGGACTCAGATAGAGCAAGACTCTGTAAGGGGCACGTCCTTATGAGTACTACCATTTATTGATATAAAGTCTGTCAATAAAATCAAAATAAAGAACGAATGGATAAAACATACTTTAAAAAGTCTGGACAACAGTGAAAAAAATGCTCAGGGGACCGGAGACGATCTCAAGGGCCATGTTGATAGTAGGAAATATAGAATTCCCACCTTCCGTGTGGGATAGCGGGTTTAGAAGGTGGGCCAATAAAGGTCTCTGTACAATTAATCAACTTTTTAAAGAAACAGAATTCAAATCATTCCCTCAACTTCAAGAACAATTTGGCCTCCCATCAAATGATTTGTATAGATACCTCCAGATAAGACATTATATCACAAGCCATAAGGAAAGGGAGCTGCTCACCAAAACCCAAATGAAATAGAAGAGTACTTTATTAGTGTTCTGGAGAGGCATTTCCCAACAAAAAAACACATATCTAATATATATAAAAGGTTAACAGCTGGCACCTCACAAAGCACAAACTACATCAAGGAAAAATGGGAATTAGAATTGAATGTTATAATTGAAGATTCTACATGGATGGACATATGGACAAGTTGTCATAAGGGAATTAGTAGCCAACTGTGGAAAGAATTTGACTGGAAGGTAAAGATCAGATTTTTTAATACTCCCTTTATCATCTCTTCATTTGTGAAAAACCCCAACGTGGCTTTATGTTGGCGAAAATGTGGAACTATTGGAGACACCACACATATTTTTTGGGACTGTCCATCAATACAAGGATTTTGGGATGATGTTAAAAAGGAAATTGATATTATTTTAGAGATAGATATCACTCCAGAACCAATGTTGTTTTTGCTGGGAGCCATACCTACAGATCTATATAATACAGATCAGCGATATATACTTAGGATTCTTTTATTAGTAGCAAAGAAAATGATTACAGTGAACTGGAGGGATGTAAAATCGCCAACAATAGGTCAATGGGTCCAGAGACTGAAAAATGTATACAGGATGGAGCAAATGACGGCAAGTCTACAGCTGACTATGGACACTTTTGTGCAAAGATGGACTTGTGTTTCAAGGTATCTGAGGGTCTGATGGATGGGATGATATGATACAATACTGTTGGGAAGGGATACCTATCTAAATTCCTTTTTTTTTTTTTTTTTTTGCTTAGCTATTATTTACAGATATCTACCTCTCTGCCTGTTGTTATTGTTGCTGTTACCATTATTATTATTGCTATTCTAATTTTATTTAATCTACCTTTTTACTACTTTTTTACGCACTTAGTTCTATTTTGCTTCATATTTACTTATTTATTTTAATTTATTTGTACTCTTATTGTAACTTATTTTGCCTGTCATTTGTTTATTACATTTATATTGCTGTCAGGAAACGTTATGTATAATGATTAAAATGTTTAAATAAAAAGTTAAAAAAAAAAAAGGTCAGAACTAAACTGTATCAGATCAAAATGAAAAAAATAAAAAACATGTTCATTCAATGACTTTGAAGTTTAAAATCACTATTCCTCCTTTAGTTACAGTCGATGGTAGACATTTAGATATTTTACCACTGAACAGTGTTATTTCATCAACATCTGAAGCAACAAGAACTTCTGATAAAAGCCCAGAATCAGTACCAACCACCACAGCAATCAAAGATCCTTCAACCAAACTACAAGGTAGTAACTCATAGATTTTACAGTACGGCTTTCTCTACAATCTCGCGTCTCTCTGTCAGTCTCTCTCTCTCCCAAAATTATTGTTTTGATTTAATTATATATATTTTTTAATGGAAAAGGTTTTTATTGTTTAATATTTTCATGGCAAAAAGAAAAAAAAATGTTTGGTTAACTCCAGGGCAGAAAATCAGACTAAGGCATGGATACCCGACCCTAGGCCGCGGGTCCCGATGGGTCCCGCACGATACCGACGGGCCCGGGCCGGGTTCAGAGAGATATTTAGAAATTATGGTCGGGCTCGGTCACATCAGCCGCGATAATGCATTTGTTGTAAAATGGTGCTGCGGCTCCTTTTAAGAGAGCTCAGTGTGTGTGTGTGTGTGTGTGTGAGTGAGGTGTGTGTGTGGAGTGTGTGAGGTAAGTAGGCAGAAGAGAGAAAGCCTAGAGAAAGAGGAAACATGCGTGTTGTAGCCTAGATCATGCAAACGGAGCAGAGTTAGTGGTTATTCATGTTATAACGTCGGCCCTGGAGGTAACCAGTCTCTCCTGGTTTTCTGATCACGGTTGGAAACGAAGCGATCAGGAAAGGTTAACCCATTGAACATGTTAACAGCTGATTTACGCGTGCGTTTTGCCGTGCCGCGATGCGCTCATCTGTTGATATTTCCGAATGCCTTCCTACAGTTGCTTAATAAAACCTTTCCACAAACGTAGCCTACATGTGTCATTAGTATGAGGAAAAACAAATGAGATTTTAACTGGGTCGGGCCCGGTCGGGCTCGGACACGGCTCTGTCGGACACGGGCCGGCCTCGGACAGAAAAATTCGGCCCGATCCGGACTCTAAATGCAGACGGGCGGGAAAACACAAGCCGGAAGTAAAACAAGACATCACAGGGGAGAGAGAGAATACTACAAAATAAAACAGGAAACACAAAAACAGAAACCCACAAATTCAAAATATTCCTCCTTTAGTTAGAGAAGATGGTAGACATTTAGATATTTTATCACTGAACAGTGTTATTTCATCTGTCCAGGTAAAGCAAAAACCACAACTTCTGAGACAACAAGAACTTCTGATAAAAGCCCAGAATCAGTACCAACCACCACAGCAATCAGTGATCCTTCAACCAAACTACAAGGTAGTAACTCATAGATTTTACAGTACGGCTTTCTCTACAATCTCAGTCTCTCTGTCAGTCTCTCTCTCTCTCCCAAAATGTATCCATAGATTTCATTCTATGATATCCTTTAATGGAACAGGTTTTTATTGTTTAATATTTTCATGGCAAGAAAGGATAAGAACAAAATGTAGATTGACTAATTCACTTTCTAAAAAGACAAAAATGACCTTTCATTGTGGTTTAATGTAGAACACATAAAGTGATTTAAGAAAATGATTATTGATTTCTTTTGAAGAACTCAGTGACAGCATGAATAAAGCTGGAGTACAAGTCTTTCTCTGAAACCAAAGACATGGATACTTTTAATAAGATCTGGTTTAATCGGCTTTATCTCTTTTAAAATGATGGAATCTGTTTTTCAGAATAAAATAACATTGCATCTTTGCATTGACGTAGTGGAACATTTAGACACTTTGATGTTACTAAAAACTCCAATATATCTCGGTCTCCTCTTTTAAGTCTCAGAGCTCCAACTAAAACATATCTCTGATGTTATCCTTCTCTCTCCAGGTTGGGGGAGGATCCTCTTTGTGCCCGTGGGTTTAGCAGCTCTCATAATAATTGTTGTGGCGGTCAACATGTGGACGAGAGCTAAAGGTGAGAACATTCACAGATCAAACTTAGAAACAACAAGTTTTGATGAAGCAGATTTTCACTGTGGAAACTGAAGTCCTCTCTTTCTCTTGTCTTTTCAGAGAAGAAAACAGAACGGAGGAAATCGCTGTGAGTTTTACAACTAAATAATGAAATGTTTTTACAGTTGATGCTTTACACACTCTTCATTAGAAACTGTACATTTAGACAGAAGAAGACAGGAGACAACAATAAACAGGTGAAGTGGACACAAATGTTAGTTTGTTCAACATATTTATGTTACTTTTGGTCTTAAATTCAGTAATTGTAACAAAAGCATCTTCCTAATGAGTGTAATGAAATATACTTGTTGTCTTTAACTTATTTCTTATTTCCCTGAGCTAAATGTGGGGCGGTGGACGCCTACAGATCAGAGAAGTGGGATTGGGATTGGAAAGTGTGTCTTTGATTGTGTTGTGTTGTTTTTCCCAGGTGCGTTATGATGTAGATGATGATACAGTGAACTATGAAAACATCAGATCTCCTGATGGAGTTTGACCAACACTTCTGCCTCCATCAGACTCCACTGATCAACTCGTCACCTTTTACTGGACTAGTTCAAGACTGGAAATAACTAAAAGAATCATTAAGGCTTATTTTATTTTAGTCTGATGTATTTTCCTGCATCAGTTGTATAAAAACCTTTTCTCATCTGCAGCCAGTTGAGAACAGCAGCTGGATTTGAACTTCATTTAACTCTTGTTAACTTCCTGAAATAGTCTTCCAGCTGCAGATTTCAGAGCTGATTTTAAGATGTACTGCTGGTTGTTGAAGCTCCAGCAGCTTGAGCTCAGTTTGATGTCTCTGTGTGCAGAAGAACTCATTTTAATTTTCACTTAGCATTGCTTTGTGTGTGTGTGTTGTGTGTGTGTGTGTGTGTATATGTGTGTGTGTGTATGTGTATGTGTATGTGTGTGTGCGTGTAGGGTGCGGGTGTGTGTGTGTCATTGTGTGTATATGTGTGTGTCTGTGTGTGTATATGTGAGTGTGTGTGTGGTGTGTGTGTGTGTTGTAATGGAGTCAGTAACAGTCTTTTGTTTATTCTATCTGATAACAATATAATCTGCAAATAAAGAAAAGTTCACCACTTCATTCTACACTGTGTTTTCTGATTCCTTCATGTACTAACAGAGTAATAAAGGAAAGTGAATATTCTTTACTGCCTCTACTAGAAGTACATCCTCCCTCCTCTTGTCCACTTCTAGTAGTGGAGCTTCCCTCTGTTGGCTTGAACAGCTCTGTTCTCACTGAGAACTCAAATGTGTCTGAAAACAGATAGAAATGCACCCAAAGGTACCTGAGAATCAACAGAAATAATCAGGCTACGTTCAGAAGTTTGGGATGCACACGACCTCCTACTGTGATCTAATATCGATGTAAAAACATTTCACACATCTTAAACGTCCAACTAGTCGTCTCTGCAGTGTGTCCCATTCTGCCTCTCTGTCCCTCCAGACACATTCACACTTCCTCAAACCAGTTCACTGCCATTCTCTTCCTGTCCACCAGATGTCCTCTGACTTTTTCTCCTGTCCCAGTCGCCTCACTCAGTTCAGTCAGGACTCTCATCAGTGTTTTAACCGTTTGTTGAAACTAGTCTCAGTGAGCCCAAACCTTCCAGGGGTTCAAGTAGTTTTCAACACAACTCAATAAGTGTCTCTTTGTCCTAATAAAGTGTGGACTGTCTGTGTGTTTCTGATGTTTATCTGGTCCTCATTAGAGGGTAAAACCTGCAGAGCTCTGCTGCTGGTGTTATCCACATCCTCACCCAAACACTTCTCCTTCAGTTCTCAGAAACAAACTGCAAAAATAAAATGAGGAGCCAACAGGTGTCAGACAGTAAAACCTCATCTTCTGTGTGTTCTATCAGCTGCTACAGTATCACCATATTACACCACGGACATCAAGAGTGAAATCCTGCTGGGGCGAGTTGAGCGTTTGACTCTTCACCTGTGTGTTCATGTGTGCTGTCAAACATCACCATGAATCCTGTCTGGTTTCTAATAAACACCATCTGATGAAAATAAGTTGCATTACTGCATTACTATTTTTTAAAGATTATTTTTTTCTTTTCCTTTGTCTGAAGACATGAAAGGGGAGAGAGGGGGAATGACATGGTCGGAGCGAAACCCGGCCCGCTGTGTCGAGGAGTAAATCTCTATATATGGGCTATCCGGGCACCCACAAACATTTATCTTAACCAACAATCTTCACACACTCAACTTCCTCAGTCATCTTCTTTTTTTTTAGGTGTGAAATACGTCAGTGGCACAAATACACCCTGGGACTGGACACAGTGTGAACACCAGACTCAACATGAGATTAATACAGTTTGTTTGTTGCAGCGTTAGATTGGATCAATGAACGCAGAAACATTTAACTTTGAGAGAAAACTATGTTATATGGAAAAGGTAAAATTGAAAAAAAAACGTTTTGCCTGTTTGGCGTCTATAAGGAATTCAAACAGCCTACCCCTAACCCTAAAATTCATTGTGAGGAAGTGATATCATCCTAATTACAGGAAGTAGATGCAGCATCTCTCGACTAAAGCACTATTTTAGAAACAGTTCTGAGCATCAGAACGAGAGAGAGAAGAAGCAGAGACACAGAGAAGCACGATGGAAGAGTTCAAATGGGTCAAAATGTCTTTATTTCTGATACCGCTGCTTCACTTTACAGGTAAGAAGACTTATATCATATATATATATATATATTTTTTATATATATATATATGGAAGGCACATTGCAACAATTAACTTCATCATTCTTATTAAAGATACTTAACTTCCTAAATGTTATTAAACTAAGACAAATCTGTTGTTTTTCATTAACATGGTGAGTTTAGTGAACTCTTATATTTCTCTCTCATCTTCTCAGCAGCAGCAAACATACAGTTTCTGCTCTCCTCCACTGTCAGAGATGGAGATGAAGTCACTTTGTCCTGTGAAAATGTGAGAGATGATCAGAATAACTGTGACGGTAAACATGGACTTTCAGTTATTTAAAATAGCACAGTAGAGCTGGTTAGACTTGGTCAGATTGGTGTAAACGCAACCAAATCAGACAGACTGAGTGTTAGAGAGAACTGTTCTCTGGTTATAAAGAAGGTCACAGAGGAGGATGTTGGTAGTTACTTCTGTCAGCAGTACAACAAAGCAGGACAACATCAAGGTCGAGACTCTCAGGTTTATCTCTCTGTTGTTACCAGTGAGTATTTACATCACGTTTTCTAACAAGAACAATATACTGACACATTACAATATTAATGATTACAGTGATGAAGGTAATTTAACTCTTGTTGTCTTTCTCTCTCAATATCTCCATCTTCACCAGTGACTGAAGAGAAGAACGATGATATAGTGACGTTAAACTGCTCTGTGTCGACATATGAACGATGTAAACACACAGTGAAGTGGCTGTATGAGGGTAAAGACGTGGCTAAAGATCACCCAAACATTGAGACATTACAGAGGGGCTGCTACACCACTGTGAAATGGCAGGATCCTGTGGATTCTGTGGATCCTGGTTTAATTTACAAACCAAGGTCTAACTTATTGAAGTGTGAAGTGACAGATGGTTACACTGAAGAAGTGCAGCTGTTTCCCTTCATCCCTCCTCATTCCTCAAGAGAGAAACCAGGTGAGAATATGATGAGCTGTTTAAAATCACTTTGTGGATAATTACACTAAATATTAGTGTAGATCTGAGGTTTTAATATTTCATCATTGTGTCATGATGTCAGATGGTTAAGCTTATTTCTAAATGTACAGTTAGTTGCATTTTGCTATTGTATTAATTAAGCTGCTGATGCAACAACAACGACTACAATATCACCAACATCAGGGACAATGAGAACATTAAAAGCTAAGAACTAAACTGTATAAGATCATAAGTTTATTTGATGACTTTGATGTTTTAAATTATTCCTCCTTTAGTTAGAGAAGATGGTAGATATTTAGATATTTTATCACTGAACAGTGTTATTTAATTTGTCCAGGTAAAGCAATAACCGCAACTTCTGAGACAACAAGAACTTCTGATAAAAGCCCAGAATCAGTACCAACCACCACAGCAATCAGTGATCCTTCAACCAAACTACAAGGTAGTAACTCATAGATTTTACAGTACGTCTTTCTCTAGAATCTCGCTTTCTCTGTCAGTCTCTCTCTCTCCCAAACTTATTGTTTTGATTTCATCCTATGATATTTTTTTTATGGAACAGGTTTTTATTGTTTAATATTTTCATGGCAAAAACAGAAAAGAAAAAATGTTGTTTGATTAACTCACTTTCTAAAAAGACAAAACTGACCTTTTCATTGTGGACTTATTTTGAAGAACTCAGTGACAGCATGATCTGAGGTTTTAATATGTCATCAATTGTGTCATGATGTCAGATGGTTAAGCTTATTTCTAAATGTACAGTTTGTTGCATTTTGTTATTGTATTAATTACGCTGCTGATGCAACAACGAGGACTACAATATCACCAACATCAGAGACAATGAGCACATCAGAAGGTAAGAATTAAACTGTATCAGATCAAAATGACTAAAACCCCCCAAAACATTTGTTCATTTGATGCCTTTAAAAATTTTAAGAGAAATGATTATTCTTATTTAGTTACAGCAGATGGTAGACACATGTGATGACACATTTCTCTTCTCTCCCAACCATATTTATTTTCCTTTTTTATATAATATATTTTTATAAATTTTTTTAATGGCACAGGTTTTTATTGTTTAATATTTTTATAGATAAAAAGAAATAAAATATTTGTTGGATTACTACCTTCTGGAAAGGCAAAACTAACCTTTCATTGTAGTTTAAAGCAGAAACTGAACAGTGTTATTTCATTTGTTCAGGTGAAACACAAACCGCTAAAGCAACAAGAACATTTGAATAAATCACAGAATCAGTAACAACCACGACAGCAATCAATGATACTTGATACTTACAAACTACACGGTAGTAACTCAAATATACTACGTGTCTTTCTCTTAAAACTCTCTGTCTTCCAGTCCAAACATGCTTTAATAGTTTTTTATTCTCTTTCCAGATTGGTGGAGGTGGTGGTGGCTGATCGTTGTGTCTGTGTCTGTTGCAGCTCTCATAATCATCACTGTGGCTGTCCTCAGATGGAGGAGAGCTAAAGGTGAGAACATTGCACCACATCCTCATACCTAAACAACAGTATATTTTGATTGTCAATGACTCCCAAAATGACATATATGACCGTTCTGTTTACTGCGTCGAGGCTGCCGCTTAAATACATCCGCGATGGAAGTTTAATCAGCTGACTGTTCTGTTCAGTGTAACAGGCACAGTTTTAAACATGTGGCACACATTGTTAAAGGAAACTAGTTAAGTTTAGGCAACAAAATACTTTAGCTAAGTAAAACATCAGGGATTGGCTTAAAATGAGTCACGTAAAACTACTAAAGGGAGGACATAACTTGACATCTGACATCATTGTGTCACAGACTAAGGGCGCTTTCACTCCTGACTCATTTAGTTCGGTTGAATCGCACTAGAGTTCGTTTGCCCTGCTGTTGCGGTTCATTTGGGCAGGTGAGAGAGCAGCAGTTGAACTCGGGTGTGCACCAAACGCGGACCAAACAAGCGTGCAGAGACCTGCTTGATGAGGTGGTCTCAGGACGCTTTCAATTGAACTCTGGAGAGGTTTGTTTGTTGTGAGAACATGATCCGACCTCGAACCGCACCAACTATATAACTATATATACTCCACAAGTCTGACCTAATGGCTCCTGTACTCAGGTGTGCTTTGTAATCTGGGATGCGGCAGAACAGCAAACTGCAGAGTTGTGTTTTTTGTTTCTTTAGATGAAGGATACCGCCTTCGTTGCGCCCTGCAGGGCAGACATCTATTGGATGTCACCAGTCTCAGTGCACCATAAATCGTCCATTCAAATGTGTTGCAAAAATTTAAAGATAGAACTTAAAAGAAAAAGCAATATGTTTTTTTTGTTGTTTTTTTTAAACAACTTGCCAATTTCAATTAAATATTTGATCAAAAACTTACTGATGTCAGTTCCTCTGAGCGAAGGCCTCCTGGGCGTCTCAGGAACAACAACCTTTCGATCAAACAAGGAGTCAGAGGTTTCCCAGAGCCTGGAATTTGTCCGGCTAGTCTTGTCGTACAAAGGCCAACGCATCAGAAGAGCAGCTTTCAGGTTGAGAATCTCGGTGGGACCTCCAAAATGTTATAGATATTAACTGATCTCTCCATAGATACTCACATGTCGAACACAAAGCACAGAGAACACAGAGATGGTTAAAGTGATATATTGCAAAAGTTTATCTTATCTATCTATAAATTGCAGGAATGTCTTGCGTGTGTGTGTGTGTGTGTGTGTGTGTGTGTGTGTGTGTGTGTGTGTGTGTGTGTGTGTGGGTGTAATGCGCATGTCTCTCGAACCGTTAGTCCGATGGATAACAAACTTGACAGGTGTCTTGCTACGGGCACGAGTAAGTGCAGTGCCAACTTTGACATTGTTTGGATTAGAAATGCAAAAGATATCGTTAAATATAAATCGTTAAAAGAAGCACACATTGGCTTTTGCCGCTCCAGCCGCTGGCCACTCCTCCTCGACTCCTCGACTCTTTTCCTGCTATTGTATTAAATTGCTGTGAGCTGGCAGAACATAACGTTATCTCAGAGATTATTCCTTCAGACGCGGCGGATGCGCGAAAATCTCAGAGTTGAACTGGGCAGACACATTTACTTTTTTTAGACTCACCCTGGGTCGAGTTAATAAGTCGGCAAAAATACCCAAATGCCCAACTTAACGTAGTCTAAGACCACCTAAACCTGTATGGAAATGAACACCTCTGCTTAATGTAATATTGTATTGATCCGAGACGAAAAAATTGTTTTTTTTTTTTCTCTCTCTCTCTCTCTATCTCTTTTTTTTTTTTTTACGCCGCACAACACACACAAACACACACAGTGTTGTAATGTAACGGAGTACAAATACTTCGTTACTGTACTTAAGTAGAAATTCCTTTACTGTGCTTCACTTACTTCGCTATTTAAATTTATGTCAACTTTCAGTTTTACACCACTACATTTCCTAGATAAAATGTATACTTTTACTAGGAGAAATGTGTGCGACTGCAATAAGGGAGGTTTGGCGAATCACTGCCGCTACTATTTCAGCGCTTGTTTGTTGCTAAAGGAGGAGGACGCACAACTGAAACCGCCATGGAAGCACGAGCACCTACTGGAGGACCTCCGTTATTGTAGACCGACCACCCGACGATAGCGGTGAACTCGGTGAACAGGGTAGTGGTGAAGATACGTCCATACACCGGCGCTGCCCTACAAAGGCAAAACGCGTAACATCATATTTCGGGACAAAAATGAGTTAATGTCACTTTTGGGGTATTGGAGACCTCCTTTATCATGTGAAAAATATCGTGGAGTCAATTTGATTGTTTTAACGAGAAAATAAAGGGCTATGACAACCGTAACATCCAAAACCATATGGGAAACCATAGGCAGAACGCCGTAACAGCTGTTACGCCCTTTGCCTTTGTTTCGCACGCGAGGTTGAGTTAAGGTGTTCTGACTTTGTTTAGCCAGGCATCAAGAGAGATGTTACTGTGCCACCGCTGATGTTACTGTACTCTGGCCTCGGCATACTGTCAAAGTTTGCCGCTTTTAATTGTCACCAAACCACGTAACATACACCGCACACATCTTTAAAATAAAGTGCCGATGGTTCAGATCTGTCAGTGTCAGCGACAGCCTGGAGCTAGCTAAATTTAATCTGTGTCACGTAGCGCTAACGGTGATGCTGACACACCTCCTCACTTGGCGCAGCCTCACATCAGATGCCGAAAACGAATTATTAAATACACAGGCATCCTACCTTTCCATGCAATCCGATATAATCCACGGAAGATATAATCCATAGTAATGCACGTCATCTGCTGTATCCACAACAATCCATATGTGTTTGAGCCATACTTCCTTCTTGCAGGTGTTCATGTCAAATCTTACACAAATCCATAATAGCACTAAGCTAGTTATCGCTAACGTCCGTACAAAAAAGTAGGCTGACCTAAATGTTATCTCAGAATTAAAAAGTAGTAATCCAAGTCAAGTTTGTTGACTGTGCATTTTGCGCAGTTTGCTGGCCAGGGGCGATTCTAGGATCAGACCTTTAGGGGGGCTCAGCACCTAATGAGAATATGACACGGATACAGTTCCTTGCAAAAGTGTTAAACATAATATATTTATTGTTAAACAATAAATATACCTTTGTATTCAATTATAATTAAATTATCTTTATTGAGAAAATATTTCTTGTATTTATTCATATTGTATACTGTACTGCAAAGTAACTTATCTGTCATACTGTTCTACTGTGTTAGTATTGCCACACTATCCTGATCATTATAGCACTAAATAGGAACAACCAAAGGTCTTCTATATAATTTAAAACAAATACCATGATGACTAGACCTTGGTTAGGTGTTCTTATAATGGATGTAAGTATGGTGAACAGCAAGCAAATATCGATTATATATCAGTTACTGCCTTTTGCCTTTGCAGGACTGCTTGTTTTTGGCACATGATACAAAGGCAGAGTACAGTAACTGACAAACAAGGGTCAAAGGTCAATTTTGAAAAAAAAACCTTTTACTTCAAATACTTAAGTACATTAAATATCAGAAAATTACTTTTGATACTTAAGTACAGTATATATCAGATACTTTAAGACTTTTACTTAAGTAATATTCTAAAAGGTAACTTTCACTACAAAACCAAAGTCTTTTTTAGTAACGATACTTGTACTTTTACGGGATATTGCTTTCTAGTACTTTATACAACACTGCACACACACACACACACACACACACACACACGCAAACGCACACACACACACACACACACACACACACACACACACACACACACAACACACACACAAAAACACACACACACACACACACACACATGGTCCGTTTCCGGTGATTGATGAAACCAGATATGGGTGGATTAGCTCTCATAACGGGCCATGAGTCCATGAGGCTAATGTCTGATTACTCCACATTGTTAATTGTGATATTTTGTGATTCCATTCTGAATCTGCAGCGTTCTCTGTCAGGTAAATACAGTAGTACGATGTCTTCCTCTGATGTAGAAGTAGATGTAGAAGTAGCCTACAGTGTAAGTCAGTAGTAGGCTATACAGTGGAGCTGCATATTAAGTGGTTTGGGGTCCTTCTGTAAGTCATTTTGGGGTACAATTTGGTTTTGATGAATTCTATAAGCACCAATACCACAGGCCAAGTAATCGGCCGTTCCAAACAGGCACATTGTCAACGGGCACTGCAGTAGTGTAATTAATTACAGGGAAGTTCCAGAGAAAATGTGTCAAGGTATCACCAGATCAGTTTTCCCAGTAACCTCCACAGAGAAGTTGGTGCACATTGATTTTATACGGTCACAGAACAAAAGAAATCCTTTCTGATTGATGGAAAACAGCCAAAACAAATGTTCCCCCTATCCTATGGGAATAGGTCTCTCTACAATGCTCTATTATCATTGGACAAAAGTCCTCAAGCAACACTCCCTCTGTGTCCTATAAGAAAACAGTATTTTTTTCTCCCACTGGTGACCTTGACATAAACATTAGTTCACATTCAGTCCACATACATGGTGTTTACGTCCAGTCTACGAAATGCCTAGTTCTTGTCACCGGAGGTAATAAAACGACATGGGCCTCTGACTGCATTTCCATATCACAGCTCAGTGAACAATGTGAGTATTTTTGAACACGATGCATAAATAAAAATGTTCAAATGATTAACAAAACTCAAAGAATCATAATTCCTTTAACAGGCTTGCAGTGTTACTCTCACAGAAATAGACTCGGGTCAAGTTCACCGTTCGTCACTCGCATCTCCGTGGTCAAACCAGCCGCCGCTAAAATTGGAGACAGACGCCGTCAGAGCATAGTGAAGTCTCGGTGACCAGAGCAGACGTAGTAACGTCGCTCGGGAAACAATGTCTGATTATTAAAATGAAATGAGCTGGTTTGACCATGGAGATTCAAGAAATACGCACTAGGACCTTCTTCCTTTATTAACTTTCTTGCTCCGCCCTAGACACATCTGACCAATAAGAGGAGTGAACGTTCTTGCGTGATTTGGAATGATGCATTTTGGTACGCTTGGATTTTTCCAGGTGTGAAACTAAAGCGAACCCAGTGAAAATCACTCCAACTTTACAAACTCATCACCTGATTTGGACCAAAGCAAACAAACTATAGGTGTGAAAACGCACTAAGCTCCGTAAAAGTCGGTTAATTTTAAAAAGTGACAGTTGACTTTTGGATTCACACGGGGACACAAATGCCGGTCTCATGAGTGAGAGTCCTGTGTTTGTTTGACCCAATCAAAACATGAATATGAGACGTACTGTAAGAGCTACTTGCACAATCGACCGATGCGGTCGTTTTCTGGGTGCGGATGGAATGCAATATTCTAAAGACGACTCTCTTTTGTCTCTTCAGGGAACAAAACACAGACGGAGGTTGAAAACATGGTGAGTTTTGTGGCTCAATAATCAAATGTCTGTACAGTTTGTCAGCTCGTCTCTGACGGTGTCATCAAAATCCAAACATCCTTCGTAGACTTTGTTAATGTCAGATACTGAGCTTAAACACTGCATTGACTCCAGAAACCAGATCACACACCACACCCAGTACAAAGTTACACTCCCTGGTTTATAGATCAGCTTTTTAAAATGTATCTCTGTGAGCCACTCGGTGAGTCTGACTTCCTTCTGCGAGAGAAGACGTGGAGGAGTCTGATGATGCAGCTGGACGACACAACAATAGAACCCAATGAAGTCCCCACATGTTACTGAGCAGCCTTTATGTCGTCTCCTCTGTGCAGGCTGATCCTGAAGATGGTGTTTCCTACGCCTCCATCAGCTACACCAAGAAGACCAACAGGAGAGCCCAGGTCAGCTGCTGATTGGTTACTGTGATGATGATGCTGTGTCATTATTGAGCATTGTGTTGTGTTTATGAGGCGCTGGATATCATAATGTTGCATTATTCTGTCGTTTCCTAATGTGTAATTTACGTGTTGTCTTTTGTTTCCCAGGCTCGGGGTGGAGATGATGATGAAGATGATGCAGTGACCTACAGCACCGTGAAAGCTCCCTCTTCCTCTGCTGCTGCTGCAGCCTCTGCTGATCTCATCAACAAACCCAACAAATAAGACAGCACAGTATAGTTACAGCTCGTATCATTACAGATATTTTTGGTTACTTGATATGGAAGAAAAATATGATAAACAAATGATTAGTGGTCAAGAGATGTGTGCACATTTCGCTATAACTATGACCGAGGCATTTCTCAATAAGAGCAATGGGGCTGATGATGTATTGATTCTTCTTTTGTTCTCTTTTGATTTTGTAAATATGGATGATGCACAAATATTGAGCTGGCTATTTGCATATGAAGATTTTAGCTTAAGTATACTTGGAGATAGCCTGGGAAATTAGATAAAAGTTGTTGTTTTTAATCATGTAGGCGTTTTTGTCAGTGTACAGTTCATATGAAATGTGTTGTCTCAAATATTAATGTCATAATTTTTGCTTGTTTTTTGCCCTTTTTTGTACAAGGATGAAGATGTAGGCTTTGTTGTAAAATAGCTGTGTCTTGTGATTCCCATGTGGCATGGACCAGATCTTTGCCATCACATAGAAATAAAAATAAACTCCATCTATAACTGATACTGATACATGTTCATTAGAATTCTTTTTATGATCATTTGCTGTATTTTTTTGCCTGTGCAATAGGCTAACTAGTAGCACGACATAACCCAACATTACACGTCTGTTTGACATGTAAATGAGCATGATATATGTCAAATTGCTCATATTATTGTTTTTGGCTTTTTCCCTTTCATTTATTGTGTTATATATCTTTTTTGTGCACGTTATAGGTTTACAAAGTGAAAAAGCCCAAAGTCCACCCCAAAGGGACTTACCATCTCCAACAGAAACCACTGTTCACCAACTGCTCCAAACAGCTCTATTGTAGTCCAGCCTTTACTTCAGAGACAGACGTGGTCACTTTGGAACACACGTTATAATGCTCGCCTAGCTGCTAGCATGGCACGCCCTCATACTCTGCTTCTGACTGGCTAGTAGTCCTTACCTAGATACTGTGCTCCCAACAAAGATGGAACAGAAGTGTAGCTTTAACAGATAGCTCAACACACAGGGTGAAAAGAGGAGCTGCAGCAATGCGCAGTACAACAAAAATATGGTGTTTTTTTGAAAATGAAATGTAAACCTATTCTGATATATGTTGTTAGAATTTTATTAAATTGTAAATGTCTCTAAAAACAAAAGTAATGTATGTGGTGTTACAGGTCAAATGTGACCCAGCAGAGAATATTGGCAGTTGCGGGCTGCTTTGTAGATGAAATTTGGCTAAAAGGTCCCCAACCACACTACACACACACACACGCCTACCCACACACAAACATAGATGGAGATCGACAAAACACACCTGGATGCTCACATGGGGCTGTTGCTTCTTGCTGGGGTGTACAGATCCTGCAATAAGGCTACATGGACGGCTAGTGTTCCACACATTTGTCCCCAATATCCCTGATGGGAGCAAGCTGTCACTTACAGTTTTTCTCAATTGTTTACACACAAATACTGGTACTTGAGACACAATGACCACAACATATAACTCATGCACCAACCCCCTGAACTAATTCTGCTGAACTACAAGCACAATTCCTGCTTTACACTCAAATTGCAGTTCTAAAACACACTTTTGTCAAAACACTACACACAATTCTCTGCATTTGGCACACTTTTCATGAAGAAAATCTCTTGTTTTCACAAGGAACACACTGCTATTCAAATATGCACACTGACTTGTCACATGGGCAAACACCTGTCACACAGTTTTACAATTAGCAATCAGAGCTTTAGCATAAAAGGGCAACAGGTGAGAAGATTTTTCTGCCTGGAGATGGAAAGTGTATGACCGAAATCCACAAACGCGTATACCCCTTCTCCAAGCTATGGAAGAGACATGTGGAGAAATAGCAGGTGATGATTTTCATGGCTGGATTCACCATGCTAGGGGATATTTCCCCCCCTGCTTGGCCAGGGAAAACATTGCTTATGATGTGGATGAGGTGCTGTGGCCAGACCGAAACAGAAGAGAGGATGCAGCATAGTTTTTTTTTGTTTTTTTTACTATAACTGTATACAGTAGATTCTTCTGTTATTTTGTATGTAGACCACTGTATGTGCAACTTTGTGTTGGTTGGGATGTACATTGTACATTGTTTTTGTGGGAAAAATAAAATATATTTGTTACCTTGTATTTGTGTGCTCTGAGTATAAAAACAATATTCTCAAATATTTTACAACAAACTTATGTACTGTCTGTAGTAAGTGTAACACTGAACAAAAAAAAGGCCTAAGTCATGTAGTGGAAGTTTCCTTTGCAGCAGGGGGGGAATTTCAGAATTTAGTAAATTGAAACAAATACAGTGCCTTGCGAAAGCATTCGGCCCCCTTGAACTTTTTGACCATTTGCCACATTTCAGGCTTCAAAACATAAAGATATAAAACTGTAATTTTTTGTCAAGAATCAACAACAAGTGGGACACAATCATGAAGTGGATCAAAATTTATTGGATATTTCAAACCTTTTTAACAAATAAAAAAACTGAAAAATTGGGCGTGCAAAATTATTCAGCCCCCTTAAGTTAATACTTTGTAGCGCCACCTTTTGCTGCGATTACAGCTGTAAGTCGCTTGGGGTATGTCTCTATCAGTTTTGCACATCGAGAGACTGACATTTTTGCCCATTCCTCCTTGCAAAACAGCTTGAGCTCAGTGAGGTTGGATGGAGAGCGTTTGTGAACAGCAGTTTTCAGTTCTTTCCACAGATTCACACGGATTCAGGTCTGGACTTTGACTTGGCCATTCTAACACCTGCATATGTTTATTTGTGAACCATTCCATTGTAGATTTTGCTTTACGTTTTGGATCACTGTCTTGTTGGAAGACAAATCTCCATCCCAGTCTCAGGTCTTTTGCAGATTCCATCAGGTTTTCTTCCAGAATGGTCCTGTATTTGGCTCCATCCATCTTCCCATCAATTTTAACCATCTTCCCTGTCCCTGCTGAAGAAAAGCAGGCCCAAACCATGATGCTGCCACCACCATGTTTGACAGTGGGGATGGTGTGTTCAGGGTGATGAGCTGTGTTGCTTTTACGCCAAACATAACGTTTTTGCATTGTTGCCAAAAAGTTCGATTTTGGTTTCATCTGACCAGAGCACCTTCTTCCACATGTTTGGTGTGTCTCCCAGGTGGCTTGTGGCAAACTTTTCAACGACACTTTTTATGCATATCTTTAAGAAATGGCTTTCTTCTTGCCACTCTTCCATAAAGGCCAGATTTGTGCAGTATACGACTGATTGTTGTCCTATGGACAGAGTCTCCCACCTCAGCTGTAGGTCTCTGCAGTTCATCCAGAGTGATCATGGGCCTCTTGGCTGCATCTCTGATCAGTCTTCTCATTGTATGAGCTGAAAGTTTAGAGGGACGGCCGGGTCTTCGTAGATTTGCAGTGGTCTGATACTCCTTCCATTTCAATATTATCGCTTGCACAGTGCTCCTTGGGATGTTTAAAGCTTGGGAAACAGTATATCGGACCTGCCTGGTGTGTTCCTTGTTCTTCATGATGCTCCCTGCGCTTTAAACGGACCTCTGAGACTATCACAGAGCAGATGCATTTATACGGAGACTTGATTACACACAGCTGGATTCTATTTATCATCATTAGTCATTTAGGTCAACATTGGATCATTCAGAGATCCTCACTGAACTTCTGGAGAGAGTTTGCTGCACTGAAAGTAAAGGGGCTGAATAATTTTGCACGCCTAATTTTTCAGTTTTTTATTTGTTAAAAAAGTTTGAAGTATCCAATAAATTTCGTTTCACTTCATGATTGTGTCCCACTTTTTGTTGATTCTTCACAAAAAATTACAGTTTTATATCTTTATGTTTGAAGCCTGAAATGTGGCAAAAGGTCGAAAAGTTCAAGGGGGCCGAATACTTTCGCAAGGCACTGTAAGACAGACTGAGACTAAAACCAAGTTGGGTTTTTGTATTTTATTAAAAAAGATATATTTGCAAATATAGGAGCAACATGATTTCACAAAAGGCCGCAGCCCAGTGTGGAGTCAGTTTCTCAAATGAGTGAACAGAACACCAGGCTTTTATGCATCTTCAGAGTGACAGCACACACACACTTGGAATATTATGACGCTACAATTCTTACAGGCAATCTGATACACATGAAGACAATCAGAAAAAACACAAGAGACATCTCGGAGCCATTCCTCACCCTCCCTCCCTCCCGTACGATAGTTTTAGGGTGACCTTGTAGCCCCTATCTGTTCACACAAACAGTGCTCACATTATGTTCCAGACTGGACGTCTCAGCAGTTAGAATCAAAATCTGCATGTGGGAAATGAGATCAACTCTTTCAGCATTTATGAGAGAAGTAAAGTACGAATTAAACATAAAAATATAAGGAATTAGGCTTGAATGTAATTTTCCCATTACAGTCATTATGATGAATGGAGAAGAAGTGTTTTCCATTCATCATAGTGTTTTACATTGAGCACATCAGTGTTCAACTGGTTCTTATAAATGTCTATTCATATGATGGTTTGTGTGTGTCATTTTAAAACAAAATGCCATTTTGAGAAGAAATAACATTGTTGTGAATGTAAAGTGTCATTTTGCAGGAGAATTGAGGGCTTTTGCCCACTGTGTGTGTGTTTTTTTTTTGATTTGTGTGTGGAGTTCTGAGAGTATGAGGCATGCTTTCAGAAAATGTGTGTAAACAATCGAGAAAAAGTGTAAGTGTCTTCCTCTTCCTTCTCCTTCTGTTCCCTCATATGTCACTTATTGCTGTGCAAACCAGTTGACTGCCATTCTCTTCCTGTCCACCAGATGTCCTCTGACTTTTTCTCCTGTCCCAGTCGCCTCACTCAGTTCAGTCAGGACTCTCATCAGTGTTTTAACCGTTTGTTGAAACTAGTCTCAGTGAGCCCAAACCTTCCAGGGGTTAAAGTAGTTTTCAACACAACTCAATAAGTGTCTCTTTGTCCTAATGAGGAACCAACAGGTGTCAGACAGTAAAACCTCATCTTCTGTGTTCTAACTCTTGTTAACTTCCTGAAATAGTCTTCCAGCTGCAGATTTCCAGAGCTGATTTTTAAGATGTACTGCTGGTTATTTGAAGCTCCAGCAGCTTGAGCTCAGTTGATGTCTCTGTGTGCGAAAGAACTCATTTATTTTCACTTTCCAGCATTACTTTGTGTGTATGTGTATTGTGTGTGTGTGTGTGTGTTTGTGTGCATGTAGGTATGTAATGATAATGTGCAGCCTTCTGTGCTTTATTATTAGCGTAGATGCGTGTGGATTTGTCAGTGTGTGTCTGTGTGTGTGTATATATATATGTGTGTGTGTCGTGTGTAACCTGTCGCGTAACTGTGTGTGTGTTTGTGTGTGTGTGTGTGTGTGTACAGTGCCTTTAGAAAGTATTAGGCCCCTTGAGCGTTTGACCGCCACATTTCAGGCCTCAACCGCAAAATGCTCGTGTAATTTTTGTGAAGAATCAACAACAAATTAGGTCCCAATTATGAAGTGGAGCGAAATTCATTTGGCTATTTCAAACTTTTAACAATAAAACTATGAAAAAGTGGGCGTACGAAATTGTTCAAGCGCACTTTCAGTGCAATGGAAACTCTCTCCAGAAGTTCAGTGAGGATCTCTGAATGATCCAATGTTGACCTAAATGACTAATGATGATAAAGTCGCTACTGCCATCAAATTCTTCCGTACCAATACCTAACTCAACGATAGTCTCAGAGGTCCGTGTAAAGCATGAAGAGCATCATGAAGAACAAAGGAGACTTACCAGGCAGCTCGAGATACTGTTGTGGAGAAGTTTAAAGCCGGATTTGGATACAAAAAGATTTCCAAGCTTTAAACATCCCAAGGAGCACTGTGCGAGCGATAATATTGAAATGGAAGGAGTATCAGACCACTACAAATCTACGAAGACCCGGCCGTCCCTCTAAACTTTCAGCTCATACAATGAGAAGACTGATCAGAGATGCAGCCAAGAGGCCCATGATCACTCTGGATGAACTGCAGAGATCTACAGCTGAGCGGGAGACTCTGTCCATAGGACAACAATCAGTCGTTATACTGCACAAATCTGGCCTTTATGGAAGAGTGGCAAGAAGAAAGCCATTTCTTAAAGATATCCATAAAAGTGTCGTTTAAAGTTTGCCAAAAGCCACCTGGGAGACACACCAAACATGTGGAAGAAGGTGCTGTGGTCAGATGAAACCAAAATCGAACTTTTTGGCAACAACGCAACGCGTTATGTTTGGCAAAGCAACACAGCTCATCACCCTGAACACACCATCCCCACTGTCAAACATGGTGGTGGCAGCATCATGGTTTGGGCCTGCTTTTCTTCAGCAGGGACAGGGAAGATGGTTAAAATTGATGGGAAGATGGATGGAGCCAAATACAGGACCATTCTGAAAGAAAACCTGATGGAGTCTGCAAAAGACCTGAGACTGGGACGGAGATTTGTCTTCCAACAAGACAATGATCCAAAACATAAAGCAAAATCTACAATGGAATGGTTCACAAATAAACATATCCAGGTGTTAGAATGGCCAAGTCAAAGTCCAGACCTGAATCCAATCGAGAATCTGTGGAAAGAACTGAAAACTGCTGTTCACAAACGCTTTCCATCCAACCTCACTGAGCTCGAGCTGTTTTGCAAGGAGGAATGGGCAAAAATGTCAGTCTATCGATGTGCAAAACTGATAGACATACCCCAAGCGACTTTACAGCTGTAATCGAGCAAAAGGTGGCGCTACAAAGTATTAACTTAAGGGGGCTGAATAATTTTGCACGCCCAATATTTCAGTTTTTATTTGTTTAAAAGGTTTGAAATATCCAATAAATTTCGTTCCACTTCATGATTGTGTCCCACTTGTTGTTGATTCTTCACAAAAAATTACAGTTTTATATCTTTATGTTTGAGGCCTGAAATGTGGCAAAAGGTCGAAAAGTTCAAGGGGGCCGAATACTTTCGCAAGGCACTGTATATGTGTGTATGTGTGTGTGTGTGTGTGTGTGTGTGTATATGTGTGTGTGTGTATGTGTGTGTGTGTTGTAATGGAGTCAGTAACAGTCTTCTCTTTATTCTATCTGATAACATTATAATCTTCAAATAAAGAAATGTTCACCACTTCATTCTACTCTGTGTTCTGTGATTCCTTCATGTACTAACAGAGTCATAATGGAAAGTGAATCCTTAATACTGAAGCATCAACACATAAGTAGCATTTCATTGTTGAGGTTGAGCTACTTTTAACTACTTTATATACAGTGGTTCCCAAGCTAGAGGCCGGGCAGCTCCAACGAGTCACAAGATAAATCTGAAGATAAATCATATGGTTGGAAACAAGAAAAACAAAGTTCTGATACACACATTTCTTTTCAGGCTATGTTTAGACGGAACGATCTAAAAGTGGCGTTCGTTTCTCACTTTTTATTCCGCGTTTCGACGAGTGTTCTGGGGGGGAAATCTGCGTGCATATGGTGACGCAAATGTGCGTGCAACTCGATGTAGTATACACACCAGGCAGCTAGGTGGTAGTGTGAAGCACTGACACACAACACCAGGTCCGCGCACCTTCCTTCTTCTTCTCTCCCTCTCCTCTCCCTAGTAGGGAGAAGCAAACAACTAAAGCTGACAATTTTGTCTAGACAGACGAGGAGGTGGAGTTATTGCTCCAAACAATGCACACACACAGACACACACACACACACACATGTGGCACACACACATGCCACACACAAACACGCGGCACAGCCACATGGCACACACACACACACACACACACACACACGCACATGGCACACACACACACACATGCGGCACACACTAGGCACACACAAACACACCCACACACACACAAATGTGGCACACACACACGCCACACACAAACACGCGGCACAGCCACATGGCACACACACACACACACACACACGGCACATGGCACACACACACACATGCGGCACATATACACGACACGCGGGACACACACGCGGCACACATACATACACACATACTCGCATAGTGCGTTTTTACCTTTTAGACGGGAACGCCACGGTGGAGCGTTTTTAAGATTTCTACTCTGGAGAGTGGTTTCACTTTTTTGCGTTTTTAAGCCCCAAAAACGCCGTCACCGTCTAAACAAAAATATTTTTACGTTTACACCTGCGAGCGTATTCTTGTAAACAGGGCCTCAGTTTCTGCACAGTTCTCCTAGCTTTGCTTTTTTTGTGAAATACTGGAGATTTTTACCTCTTTGGGACGCCAACAATAAATTCAAATTAAAGAAATCTTCTCTTTATTCTATCTGATAATATAATCTACAAATAAAGAAAGTTCACCACTTCATTCTAGACTGTGTTTTCTGATTCCTTCAGGTACTAACAGAGTCATAATGGAAAGTGAATATTCTTTACTGCCTCTACTAGAAGTACAACCTCCCTCCTCTTGTCCACTTCTAGTAGTGGAGCTTCCCTCTGTTGGCTTGAACAGCTCTGTTCTCACTGAGAACTCAAATGTGTCTGAAAACAGATAGAAATGCACCCAAAGTTACCTGAGAATCAACAGAAATATAATAACTCAGGCTACGTTCAGAAGTTTGGGATGCACACGACCTCCTACTGTGATCTAATATCGATGTAAAAACATTTCACACATCTTAAACGTCCAACTAGTCGTCTCTGCAGTGTGTCCCATTCTGCCTCTCTGTCCCTCCAGACACATTCACACTTCCTCAAACCAGTTGACTGCCATTCTCTTCCTGTCCACCAGATGTCCTCTGACTTTTTCTCCTGTCCCAGTCGCCTCACTCAGTTCAGTCAGGACTCTCATCAGTGTTTTAACCGTTTGTTGAAACTAGTCTCAGTGAGCCCAAACCTTCCAGGGGTTAAAGTAGTTTTCAACACAACTCAATAAGTGTCTCTTTGTCCTAATAAAGTGTGGACTGTCTGTGTGTTTCTGATGTTTATCTGGTCCTCATTAGAGGGTAAAACCTGCAGAGCTCTGCTGCTGGTGTTACCCACATTCTCACCTAAACACTTCTCCTTCAGTTCTCAGAAACAAACTGCAAAAATACAATGAGGAGCCAACAGGTGTCAGACAGTAAAACCTCATCTTCTGTGTGTTCTATCAGCTGCTACAGTATCACCATATTACACCACAGACATCAAGAGTGAAATCCTGCTGGGGGAGGAGTTTGACTCTTCACCTGTGTGTTCATGTGTGCTGTCAAACATCACCATGAATCCTGTCTGGTTTCTAATAAACACCATCTGATGAAAATAAGTTGCATTACTGCATTACTACTTTTTTAAAGATTATTTTTTCTTTTCCTTTGTCTGAAGACATGAAAGGGGAGAGAGAGGGGGGAATGACATGCCGCAGGTCGGAGCCGAAACCTGGCACACTGTGTCGAGGAGTGAATCTCTATATATGGGCACCCGCTCTACCAACTGAGCTATCCGGGCACCCACAAACATTTATCTTAACCAACAATCTTCACACACTCAACTTCCTCAGTCATCTTCTTCTTTCAGGTGTGAAATACGTCAGTGTCACAAATACACCCTGGGACTGGACACAGTGTAAACACCAGACTCAACATGAGATTAATACAGTTTGTTTGTTGCAGCGTTAGATTGGATCAATGAACACAGAAACATTTAACTATGAGAGAAAACTATGTTATATGGAAAAGGGAAAATTGAAAAAAAAAACGTTTTGCTGTTTGGCGTCTATAAGGAATTCAAACAGCCTACCCCTAACCCTAAAATTCATTGTGAGGAAGTGATATCATCCTAATTACAGGAAGTAGATGCAGCATCTCTCGACTAAAGCACTATTTTAGAAACAGTTCTGAGCATCAGAACGAGAGAGAGAAGAAGCAGAGACACAGAGAAGCACGATGGAAGAGTTCAAATGGATCAAAATGTCTTTATTTCTGATACCGCTGCTTCACTTTACAGGTAAGAAGACTTATATCTATATATATATATATATATATATATATATGGAAGGCACATTGCAACAATTAACTTCATCATTCTTGTTAAAGATGCTTTACTTCCTAAATGTTATTAAACTAAGACAAATCTGTTGTTTGTCATTAACATGGTGAGTTTAGTGAACTCTTATATTTCTCTCTCATCTTCTCAGCAGCAGCAAACAGACAGTTTCTGCTCTCCTCCACTGTCAGAGATGGAGATGAAGTCACTTTGTCCTGTGAAAATGTGAGAGATGATCAGAATAACTGTGACGGTACAACATGGACTGTCAGTTATTTAAATAGCACAGTAGAGCTGGTTAGACTTGGTCAGATTGGTGTAAACGCCAAAACTAAATCAGACAGACTGTGTGTTAGAGAGAACTGTTCTCTGGTTATAAAGAAGGTCACAGAGGAGGATGTTGGTCGTTACTCCTGTCAGCAGTACAACGAAGCAGAACAACATCAAGGTCAAGACTCTCAGGTTTATCTCTCTGTTGTTACCAGTGAGTATTTACATCATGTTTTCTAACAAGAACAATATACTGACACATTACAATATTAATGATTACAGTGATGAAGGTAATTTAACTCTTGTTGTCTTTCTCTCTCAATATCTCCATCTTCACCAGTGACTGAAGAGAAGAACGATGATATAGTGACGTTAAACTGCTCTGTGTCGACATATGAACGATGTAAACACACAGTGAAGTGGCTGTATGAGGGTAAAGACGTGGCTAAAGATCACCCAAACATTGAGACATTACAGAGTGACTGCTACACCACTGTGAAATGGCAGGATCCTGTGGATTCTGTGGATCCTGGTTTAATTTCCAAACCAAGGTCTAACTTATTGAAGTGTGAAGTGACAGATGGTTACACTGAAGAAGTGCAGCTGTTTCCCTTCATCCCTCCTCATTCCTCAAGAGAGAAACCAGGTGAGAATATGATGAGCTGTTTAAAATCACTTTGTGGATAATTACACTAAATATTAGTGTAGATCTGAGGTTTTAATATTTCATCATTATGTCATGATGTCAGATGGTTACACTTGTTTCTAAATGTATAGTTTGTTGCATTTTGTTATTGTATTAATTAAGCTGCTGATGCAACAACGACGACTACAATATCACCAACATCAGGGACAATGAGCACATCAAAAGGTAAGAACTAAACTGTATAAGATCATAAGTTTATTTGATGACTTTGATGTTTCAAATTATTCCTCCTTTAGTTAGAGAAGATGGTAGACATTTAGATATTTTAGCAATAACCGCAACTACTGGGACAACAAGAACTTCTGATAAAAGCCCAGAATCAGTACCAACCACCACAGCAATCAGTGATCCTTCAACCAAACTACAAGGTAGTAACTCATAGATTTTACAGTACGTTTTTCTCTAGAATCTCGCTTTCTCTGTCAGTCTCTCTCTCTCCCAAACTTATTGTTTTGATTTCATCCTATGATATTTTTTTTATGGAACAGGTTTTTATTGTTTAATATTTTCATGGCAAAAACAGAAAAGAAAAAATGTTGTTTGATTAACTCACTTTCTAAAAAGACAAAACTGACCTTTTCATTGTGGACTTATTTTGAAGAACTCAGTGACAGCATGATCTGAGGTTTTAATATGTCATCAATGTGTCATGATGTCAGATGGTTAAGCTTATTTCTAAATGTACAGTTTGTTGCATTTTGTTATTGTATTAATTAAGCTGCTGATGCAACAACGAGGACTACAATATCACCAACATCAGAGACAATGAGCACATCAGAAGGTAAGAATTAAACTGTATCAGATCAAAATGACTAAAACCCCCCAAAACATGTTCATTTGATGCCTTTAGAGTTTTAAGAGAAATGATTATTCTTATTTAGTTACAGCAGATGGTAGACACATGTGATGACACATTTCTCTCTCCCAACCATATTTATTTTCCTTTTTTTTATATAATATATTTTTATAATATTTTTTAATGCCACAGGTTTTTATTGTTTAATATTTTTATAGATAAAAAGGAAATAAAATATTTGTTGGATTAACTCACTTTCTGGAAAGGCAAAACTAACCTTTCATTGTAGTTTAAAGCAGAAACTGAACAGTGTTATTTCATTTGTTCAGGTGAAACACAAACCGCTAAAGCAACAAGAACATTTGAATAAATCACAGAATCAGTAACAACCACGACAGCAATCAATGATACTTGATACTTACAAACTACACGGTAGTAACTCAAATATACTATGTGTCTTTCTCTTAAAACTCTCTGTCTTCCAGTCCAAACATGCTTTAATAGTTTTTTATTCTCTTTCCAGATTGGTGGAGGTGGTGGTGGCTGATCGTTGTGTCTGTGTCTGTTGCAGCTCTCATAATCATCACTGTGGCTGTCCTCAGATGGAGGAGAGCTAAAGGTGAGAACATTGCACCACATCCTCATACGTACAACAACTAGTATTTTTGATTGTCAATGACTCCCAAAATGACATATATGACCGTTCTGTTTACTGCCGTATGCTGGCCGCTTAAATACATCCGCGATGGAAGTTTAATCACGTGACTGTTCTGTTCAGTGTAACAGGCACAGTTTTAAACATGTGGCACACATTGTTAAAGGAAACTAGTTAGGTTTAGGCAACAAAATACTTTAGCTAAGTAAAACATCAGGGATTGGCTTAAAATGAGTCACGTAAAACTACTAAAGGGAGGACATAACTTGACATCTGACATCATTGTGTCACAGACTAAGGGCGCTTTCACTCCTGACTCATTTAGTTCGGTTGAATCGCACTAGAGTTCGTTTGCCCTGCTGTTGCGGTTCATTTGGGCAGGTGAGAGAGCAGCAGTTGAACTCGGGTGTGCACCAAACGCGGACCAAACAAGCGTGCAGAGACCTGCTTGATGAGGTGGTCTCAGGACGCTTTCAATTGAACTCTGGAGAGGTTTGTTTGTTGTGAGAACATGATCCGACCTCGAACCGCACCAACTATATAACCATATATACTCCACAAGTCTGAGCTAATGGCTCCTGTACTCAGGTGTGCTTTGTAATCTGGGATGTGGCAGAACAGCAAACTGCAGAGTTGTGTTTTTTGTTTCTTTAGATGAAGGATACCGCCTTCGGTGCGCCCTGCAGGGCAGACATCTATTGGATGTCACCAGTCTCAGTGCACCATAAATCGTCCATTCAAATGTGTTGCAAAAATTTAAAGATAGAACTAAAAAGAAAAAGCAATATGTTTTTTTTGTTGTTTTTTTTAAACAACTTGCCAATTTCAATTAAATATTTGATCAAAAACTTACTGATGTCAGTTCGTCTGAGCGAAGGCCTCCTGGGCGTCTCAGGAACAACAACCTTTCGATCAAACAAGGAGTCAGAGGTTTCCCAGAGTCTGGAATTTGTCCGGCTAGTCTCGTCGTACAAAAGCCAACGCATCAGAAGAGCAGCTTTCAGGTTGAGAATCTCGGTGGGACCTCCAAAATGTTATAGATATTAACTGATCTCTCCATAGATACTCACATGTCGAACACAAAGCACAGAGAACACAGAGATGGTTAAAGTGATATATTGCAAAAGTTTATCTTATCTATCTATAAATTGCAGGAATGTCTTGCTGTGTGTGTGTGTGTGTGTGTGTGTGTGTGTGTGTGTGTGTGTGTGTGTGTGTGTGTGTGTGTGTGTGTGTGTGTGTGTGGGTGTAATGCGCATGTCTCTCGAACCGTTAGTCCGATGGATAACAAACTTGACAGGTGTCTTGCTACGGGCACGAGTAAGTGCAGTGCCAACTTTGACATTGTTTGGATTAGAAATGCAAAAGATATCGTTAAATATAAATCGTTAAAAGAAGCACACATTGGCTTTTGCCGCTCCAGCCGCTGGCCACTCCTCCTCGACTCCTCGACTCTTTTCCTGCTATTGTATTAAATTGCTGTGAGCTGGCAGAACATAACGTTATCTCGGAGATTATTCCTTCAGAGCGCTGTGCGATGCGAGAAAATCTCAGAGTTGAACTGGGCAGACACATCAGTTTTCATCAGACTCACCCTGGGTCGGGTTAATTAAGTCGGCAAAATACCCAAATGCCCTACTTCACCGTTAACCGTCAAGCCACTAAACCTGTATGGAAATGAACACCTCTGCTTAAGTGTTAAATTCGTAATTGATCCGACACGAGACAAAATCGTCTCTCTCTCTCTCTCTCTCTCTCTCTCTCTCTCTCTCTCTCTGCGCGCGTACACCACACACACACACACACACACACACACACAGTGTTGTAATGTAACGGAGTACAAATACTTCGTTACTGTACTTAAGTAGAAATTTCACGTATCTGTACTTTACTTCGCTATTTAAATTTATGTCAACTTTCAGTTTTACACCACTACATTTCCTAGATAAAATGTATACTTTTACTAGGAGAAATGTGTGCGACTGCAATAAGGGAGGTTTGGCGAATCACTGCCGCGCGCTCTATTTCAGCGCTTGTTTGTTGCTAAAGGAGGAGGAGGACGCGCAACTGAAACCGCCATGGAAGCACGAGCACCTACTGGAGGACCTCCCGTTATTGTAGACGACCACCCCGACGATAGTGGTGAACTCGGTGAACAGGGTAGTGGTGAAGATACGTCATACACCCGTGCTGCCCTACAAAGGCAAAACGCCGTAACATCATATTTCGGGACAAAAATGAGTTAATGTCACTTTTGGGGTATTGGAGACCTCCTTTATCATATGAATAAATATCGTGAGTCAATTTGATAGTTTTAACGAGAAAATAAAGGGCTATGACAACCGTAACATCCAAAACCATATGGGAAACCACAGCAGAACGCCGTAACAGCTGTTACGGATCTTTGCCTTTGTTTTGGCACGCTGAGGTTGAGTTAAGGTGTTCTGACTTTGTTTAGCCAGGCATCAAGAGAGATGTTACTGTGCCACCGTGATGTTACTGTACTCTGGCCTCGGCATACTGTCAAAGTTTGCCGCTTTTAATTGTCACCAAACCACGTAACATACACGCGACACATCTTTAAAATAAAGTGCCGATGGTTCAGATCTGTCAGTGTCAGCGACAGCCTGGAGCTAGCTAAATTTAATCTGTGTCACGTAGCGCTAACGGTGATGCTGACACACCTCCTCACTTGGCGCAGCCTCACATCAGATGCCGAAAACGAATTATTAAATACACAGGCATCCTACCTTTCCATGCAATCCGATATAATCCACGGAAGATATAATCCATAGTAATGCACGTCATCTGCTGTATCCACAACAATCCATATGTGTTTGAGCCATACTTCCTTCTTGCAGGTGTTCATGTCAAATCTTACACAAATCCATAATAGCACTAAGCTAGTTATCGCTAACGTCCGTACAAAAAAGTAGGCTGACCTAAATGTTATCTCAGAATTAAAAAGTAGTAATCCAAGTTGAGTTTGTTGACTGTGCATTTTGTGCAGTTTGGTGGCCCTTAACCAGGGGCGATTCTAGGATCAGACCTTTAGGGGGGCTCAGCACCTAATGAGAATATGACACGGATACAGTTCCTTGCAAAAGTGTTAAACATAATATATTTATTGTTAAACAATAAATATACCTTTGTATTCAATTATAATTAAATTATCTTTATTGAGAAAATATTTCTTGTATTTATTCATATTGTATACTGTACTGCAAAGTAACTTATCTGTCATACTGTTCTACTGTGTTAGTATTGCCACACTATCCTGATCATTATAGCACTAAATAGGAACAACCAAAGGTCTTCTATATATATTAAAACAAATACCATGATGACTAGACCTTGGTTAGGTGTTCTTATAATGGATGTAAGTATGGTGAACAGCAAGCAAACATCGATTATATATCAGTTACTGCCTTTTGCCTTTGCAGGACTGCTTGTTTTTGGCACATGATACAAAGGCAGAGTACAGTAACTGACAAACAAGGGTCAAAGGTCAATTTTGAAAAAAAAACCTTTTACTTCAAATACTTAAGTACATTAAATATCAGAAAATTACTTTTGATACTTAAGTACAGTATATATCAGATACTTTAAGACTTTTACTTAAGTAATATTCTAAAAGGTAACTTTCACTTCTACCAAAGTCTTTTTCTAGTACGATACTTGTACTTTTACTCGAGTATTGCTTTCTAGTACTTTATACAACACTGCACACACACACACACACACGCGCAAACACACACACACACACACACACACACACACACATGGTCCGGTTCTGGTGATTGATGAAACCAGATATGTGCTGATTAGCTCTCATAACGGGCCATGAGTCCATGAGGCTAATGTCTGATTACTCCACATTGTTAATTGTGATATTTTGTGATTCCATTCTGAATCTGCAGCGTTCTCTGTCAGGTAAATACAGTAATACAATGTCTTCCTCTGATGTAGAAGTAGCCTACAGTGTAAGTCAGTAGTAGGCTATACAGTGGAGCTGCATATTAAGTGGTTTGGGGTCCTTCTGTAAGTCATTTTGGGGTACAATTTGGTTTTGATGAATTCTATAAGCACCAATACCACAGGCCAAGTAATCGGCCGTTCCAAACAGGCACATTGTCAACGGGCACTGCACTAGTGTAATTAATTACAGGGAAGTTCCAGAGAAAATGTGTCAAGGTATCACCAGATCAGTTTTCCCCAGTAACTCCCACAGAGAAGTTGGTGCACATTGATTTTATACGGTCACAGAACAAAAGAAATCCTTTCTGATTGATGGAAAACAGCCAAAAACAAATGTCTCCCTATCCTATGGGAAATAGTCTCTCTACAATGCTCTATTATCATTGGACAAAAGTCCTCAAGCAACACTCCCTCTGTGTCCTATAAGAAAACAGTATTTTTTTCTCCCACTGGTGACCTTGACATAAACATTAGTTCACATTCAGTCCACATACATGGTGTTTACGTCCAGTCTACGAAATGCCTAGTTCTTGTCACCGGAGGTAATAAAACGACATGGGCCTCTGACTGCATTTCCATATCACAGCTCAGTGAACAATGTGAGTATTTTTGAACACGATGCATAAATAAAAATGTTCAAATGATTAACAAAACTCAAAGAATCATAATTCCTTTAACAGGCTTGCAGTGTTACTCTCACAGAAATAGACTCGGGTCAAGTTCACCGTCCGTCACTCGCATCTCCGTGGTCAAACCAGCCGCCGCTAAAATTGGAGACAGACGCCGTCAGAGCATAGTGAAGTCTCGGTGACCAGAGCAGACGTAGTAACGTTTTTCGCGCCGAAACAATGTCTGATTATTAAAATGAAATGAGCTGGTTTGACCATGGAGATTCAAGAAATACGCACTAGGACCTTCTACCTTTATTAACTTTCTTGCTCCGCCCTAGACACATCTGACCAATAAGAGGAGTGAACGTTCTTGCGTGATTTGGAATGATGCATTTTGGTACGCTTGGATTTTTCCAGGTGTGAAACTAAAGCGAACCCAGTGAAAATCACTCCAACTTTACAAACTCATCACCTGATTTGGACCAAAGCAAACAAACTATAGGTGTGAAAACGCACTAAGCTCCGTAAAAGTCGGTTAATTTTAAAAAGTGACAGTTGACTTTTGGATTCACACGGGGACACAAATGCCGGTCTCATGAGTGAGAGTCCTGTGTTTGTTTGACCCAATCAAAACATGAATATGAGACGTACTGTAAGAGCTACTTGCACAATCGACCGATGCGGTCGTTTTCTGGGTGCGGATGGAATGCAATATTCTAAAGACGACTCTCTTTTGTCTCTTCAGGGAACAAAACACAGACGGAGGTTGAAAACATGGTGAGTTTTGTGGCTCAATAATCAAATGTCTGTACAGTTTGTCAGCTCGTCTCTGACGGTGTCATCAAAATCCAAACATCCTTCGTAGACTTTGTTAATGTCAGATACTGAGCTTAAACACTGCATTGACTCCAGAAACCAGATCACACACCACACCCAGTACAAAGTTACACTCCCTGGTTTATAGATCAGCTTTTTAAAATTTATCTCTGTGAGCTCGGTGAGTCTGACTTCCTTCGCAGAGAAGACGCGGGAGGAGTCTGATGATGCAGCTGGACGCACATACAATAGAACCCAATGAAGTCCCCACATGTTACTGAGCAGCCTTTATGTCGTCTCCTCTGTGCAGGCTGATCCTGAAGATGGTGTTTCCTACGCCTCCATCAGCTACACCAAGAAGACCAACAGGAGAGCCCAGGTCAGCTGCTGATTGGTTACTGTGATGATGATGCTGTGTCATTATTGAGCATTGTGTTGTGTTTATGAGGCGCTGGATATCATAATGTTGCATTATTCTGTCGTTTCCTAATGTGTAATTACGTGTTGTCTTTTGTTTTCCAGGCTCGGGGTGGAGATGATGATGAAGATGATGCAGTGACCTACAGCACCGTGAAAGCTCCCTCTTCCTCTGCTGCTGCTGCAGCCTCTGCTGATCTCAGCAACCTCTACGCCACCATCAACAAACCCAACAAATAAGACAGCACAGTATAGTTACAGCTCGTATCATTACAGATATTTTTGGTTACTTGATATGGAAGAAAAATATGATAAACAAATGATTAGTGGTCAAGAGATGTGTGCACATTTCGCTATAACTATGACCGAGGCATTTCTCAATAAGAGCAATGGGGCCGATGATGTATTGATTCTTCTTTTGTTCTCTTTTGATTTTGTAAATATATTTGATGCACAAATATTGAGCTGGCTATTTGCATATGAAGATTTTAGCTTAAGTATACTTGGAGATAGCCTGGGAAATTAGATAAAAGTTGTTGTTTTTAATCATGTAGGGGTTTTTGTCAGTGTACAGTTCATATGAAATGTGTTGTCTCAAATATTAATGTCATAATTTTTGCTTGTTTTTTGCCCTTTTTTGTACAAGGATGAAGATGTAGGCTTTGTTGTAAAATAGCTGTGTCTTGTGATTCCCATGTGGCATGGACCAGATCTTTGCCATCACATAGAAATGAAAAATAAACTCCATCTATAACTGATACTGATACATGTTCATTAGAATTCTTTTTATGATCATTTGCTGTATTTTTTTGCCTGTGCAATAGGCTAACTAGTAGCACGACATAACCCAACATTACACGTCTGTTTGACATGTAAATGAGCATGATATATGTCAAATTGCTCATATTATTGTTTTTGGCTTTTTCCCTTTCATTTATTGTGTTATATATCTTTTTTGTGCACGTTATATGTTTACAAAGTGAAAAAGCCCAAAGAACTCCCCCAAAGGGACTTACCATCTCCAACAGAAACCACTGTTCACCAACTGCTCCAAACAGCTCTATTGTAGTCCAGCCTTTACTTCAGAGACAGACGTGGTCACTTTGGAACACACGGTATAATGCTCGCCTAGCTGCTAGCATGGCACGCCCTCATACTCTGCTTCTGACTGGCTAGTAGTCCTTACCTAGATACTGTGCTCCCAACAAAGATGGAACAGAAGTGTAGCTTTAACAGATAGCTCAACACACAGGGTGAAAAGAGGAGCGGCAGCAATGCGCAGTACAACAAAAATATGGTGTTTTTTTGAAAATGAAATGTAAACCTATTCTGATATATGTTGTTAGAATTTTATTAAATTGTAAATGTCTCTAAAAACAAAAGTAATGTATGTGGTGTTACAGGTCAAATGTGACCAGCAGAGAATATTGGCAGTTGCGGGCTGCTTTGTAGATGAAATTTGGCTAAAAGGTCCCCAACCACACTACACACACACACACACGCCTACCCACACACAAACATAGATGGAGATCGACAAAACACACCTGGATGCTCACATGGGGCTGTTGCTTCTTGCTGGGGTGTACAGATCCTGCAATAAGGCTACATGGACGGCTAGTGTTCCACACATTTGTCCCCAATATCCCTGATGGGAGCAAGCTGTCACTTACAGTTTTTCTCAATTGTTTACACACAAATACTGGTACTTGAGACACAATGACCACAACATGTAACACATGCACCAACCCCTGAACTAATTCTGCTTAACTACAAGCACAATTCCTGCTTTACACTCAAATTGCAGTTCTAAAACACACTTTTGTCAAAACACTACACACAATTCTCTGCATTTGGCACACTTTTCATGAAGAAAATCTCTTGTTTTCACAAGGAACACACTGCTATTCAAATATGCACACTGACTTGTCACATGGGCAAACACCTGTCACACAGTTTTACAATTAGCAATCAGAGCTTTAGCATAAAAGGGCAACAGGTGAGAAGATTTTTCTGCCTGGAGACGGAAAGTGTATGACCGAAATCCACAAACGCGTATACCCCTTCTCCAAGCTATGGAAGAGACATGTGGAGAAATAGCAGGTGATGATTTTCATGGCTGGATTCACCATGCTAGGCGATATTTCCTCCCCTGCTTGGCCAGGGAAAACATTGCTTATGATGTGGATGAGGTGCTGTGGCCAGACCGAAACAGAAGAGAGGATGCAGCATAGTTTTTTTTTGTTTTTTTTACTATAACTGTATACAGTAGATTCTTCTGTTATTTTGTATGTAGACCACTGTATGTGCAACTTTGTGTTGGTTGGGATGTACATTGTATATTGTTTTTGTGGGAAAAATAAAATATATTTGTTACCTTGTATTTGTGTGCTCTGAGTATAAAAACAATATTCTCAAATATTTTACAACACACTTATGTACTGTCTGTAGTAAGTGTAACACTGAACAAAAAAAAGGCCTAAGTCATGTAGTGGAAGTTTCCTTTGCAGCAGGGGGGGAATTTCAGAATTTAGTAAATTGAAACAAATAAGACAGACTGAGACTAAAACCAAGTTGGGTTTTTGTATTTTATTAAAAAAGATATATTTGCAAATATAGGAGCAACATGATTTCACAAAAGGCCGCAGCCCAGTGTGGAGTCAGTTTCTCAAATGAGTGAACAGAACACCAGGCTTTTATGCATCTTCAGAGTGACAGCACACACACACTTGGAATATTATGATGCTACAATTCTTACAGGCAACCTGATACACATGAAGACAATCAGAAAAAACACAAGAGACATCTCGGAGCCATTTCACCTCCTCCTCCCCGTACGATAGTTTTAGGGTGACCTTGTAGCCCCTATCTGTTCACACAAACAGTGCTCACATTATGTTCCAGACTGGACGTCTCAGCAGTTAGAATCAAAATCTGCATGTGGGAAATGAGATCAACTCTTTCAGCATTTATGAGAGAAGTAAAGTACGAATTAAACATAAAAATATAAGGAATTAGGCTTGAATGTAATTTTCCCATTACAGTCATTATGATGAATGGAGAAGAAGTGTTCTCCATTCATCATAGTGTTTTACATTGAGCACATCAGTGTTCAACTGGTTCTTATAAATGTCTATTCATATGATGGTTTGTGTGTGTCATTTTAAAACAAAATACCATTTTGAGAAGAAATAACATTGTTTTGAATGTAAAGTGTCATTTTGCAGAATAATTGAGGGCTTTTGCCCACTGTGTGTGTTTTTTTTTTTTGATTTGTGTGTGGAGTTCTGAGAGTATGAGGCATGCTTTCAGAAAATGTGGGTAAACAATCAAGAAAAACTGTAAGTGTCACTTCCTCTTCCTTCTCCTTCTGTTCCCTCATATGTCACTTATTGCTGTGCAAACCAGTTCACTGCCATTCTCTTCCTGTCCACCAGATGTCCTCTGACTTTTTCTCCTGTCCCAGTCGCCTCACTCAGTTCAGTCAGGACTCTCATCAGTGTTTTTGTTGAAACTAGTCTCAGTGAGCCCAAACCTTCCAGGGGTTGAAGTAGTTTTCAACACAACTCAATGAGTTACTCTTTGTCCTAATGACGAACCAACAGGTGTGAGTATTTACATCATGTTTTTTAACAAGAACAATATACTGACACATTACAATAGTTATGATTACTGTGATTAAGGTAATTTTACTCTTGTTGTCTTTCTCTCAATATCTCCATCTTCACCAGTGACTGAAGAGAAGAACGATGATATAGTGACGTTAAACTGCTCTGTGTCGACATATGAACGATGTAGACACACAGTAAAGTGGCTGTATGAGGGTAAAGACGTGGCTAAAGATCACCCAAACATTAATACATTACAGAGTGACTGCTACACCACTGTGAAATGGCAGGATCCTGTGGATTCTGTGGATCATGGTTTAATTTACTAACTTATTGAAGTGTGAAGTGACAGATGGTTACACTGAAGAAGTGCAGCTGTTTCCCTTCATCCCTCCTCAGTCCTCAAGAGAGAAACCAGGTGAGAATATGATGAGCTGTTTAAAATCACTTTGTGGATAATTACACTAAATATTAGTGTAGATCTGAGGTTTTAATATTTCATCATTGTGTCATGATGTCAGATGGTTAAGCTTATTTCTAAATGTACAGTTTGTTGCATTTTGCTATTGTATTAATTAAGCTGCTGATGCACTGTAAACCCGAACGTTCAAAGTAATTAAATAGATTAAGTAGTGTATACTCAAAGTTTTAGAACAAGTTCTACTAACTTAATTTTGTCAAGTTGGTGTAACATGTTCTTCCTTTTTGAGTATTGTTAACTAATATTTTTTGATTAAATGGAACTATTTTGTGTATAAGTAAGCATAACTTAAAAACATAACTTAAGTACAATGTAATAGAATTGAGTAATAACATACTAAGAATGATAAAGTCCTGTTATTTCTATTGTTTAAAATAGGGATGATTTAAAAATAAACTGAATTTATATAGCACATGTTAAAATACAATAAAATCTCAAAGTGCTTTACCAAATAAGTAAAATCGATCATAATAAATAAATTGCAATAGCAAATGGTCTGAAATGCATTAGACATTAGTGGAGGACAAAATGTTTTTATTTTTATTTATTTTTTTGCTTCATCAGTTTAATGTAGCCTATATATTCTTTTTATTTTTATTTAAGCAGCTGCAGGGATAATTTTGTATGGAGAGTTAATCTCTGATTCAACCCCTGTGAGCAGAAGGTGGCGCTAATTTGCACACTACACTGATTCCTTACCGCTCTTTGGAAAAACACAGAAGAAGAAAAGTTTGAACAACGCAACAAGGCGGGAAGCAGCAGACAGTAGGGTTGCAGAAACTACCTACGCAGCAGCAATCAGGCTCACTGGACTTACTGTAAGTTTTGAATGTTAATATTCATTCGCTTTTACTTCTTTTATACATTTTGTATGTGTTTGTCTCAGAGAGCGTAGACCTTCTCCAAGCCCCCGCCCTTCACTGGCTTATCACGGGAGTCTTGTAGGGATTGGCAACTTGTCAGATATAGGTTAGCTGCTAAAGAGCTAGCTAGCCACTTAGCGCGCGACCAATAACGTTACCAGAGACTATTTAGAAGGACTTTGACGTTACGCACTCCAGCAGCACAACTAGCGACCTAGCTACCACTAACCGACTCCCTGAAGAATTTGACGACGGATGAATCTAGTAATCACACGCTCATTCCCCGCTTAAAGGTGGTGTTAGAAAATTAGTTGTTAGTAGAAGCACTAACAGACACCTCGTATGCGATAGTTAGTTTTTTGTTGCTGGAAACTTTCAATAGTGCACAAAAGAGCATAAACGCCTCAAACTGAGTTCCTACACTGCAAGTCCGCGCTCTCTGTGTAGCTTCTAGGGACGCTAGTTTTAAATTCTGTGTGAGCAGACTGTCTGAGACACGGAGATTGCTGTTAACAGAACGAGTCAACTGCCCGTGCCTGCCTACTGTTGCCTCGGTTTTAAAACAAACGACCCTGCTGGAGGCAAGCTGCTTTCATGACAAAGATGAATAAAGTAAAACCCTTAACAGTAAAGCTTTGGTTTGTAGAAATGGGTATTATTGTTGATTAACCATGCACTAAGGTTCAAGTGTGGCTGCTTTTCTTTACAGTAATGTTAATTTTGCTTGATGGCTTTAGTAACTTGACACTTCCATAGGGGATTAAATGAAAAGATCATTAACAGGGAACATTTATAAATGGAAGTATTTATAATTTGACACTCTTTGAATCTTTTAATTGTTCAGTTTCAGATCAGTTTATGCCTTTGCATCTTGCTGTTCCAGTTTCAAGAAGTTAAGGAAGATAACTGGAGATGTGATAACGATACCAGGTAATCCAATGAATGTGAATTCTTCTATCACCCCCCCTCCCCCGCCCTCTAAATACCAATAACTTGAATTGTTGTTTTTTTCTCAGACAAGGTTTTAGTGTGGTAACCCCAAATCATACGCACTCCCACATACACACATCATTGTTTTTTCTACTTGCCTGTTTGATCAAAATAAAGTGTTTTGCTGTATTTAAGTCAACAAATAATGAATGTGTTCTGTTCACGAATACTACTATACATATTTTACTTAACTTTGTATTTGCTTGCAAAAATTGTTGAAGAAGACTGAGAAGAAACTGACCCTCATTAGAAAGATGATGGAGACCACATTTCCCCACCCGACAGACCATAGTGATGTCCTGCCCACCAGTGAACGACCTCATGGACCTCTGGCCTGCTCTTAAAATAGAGTCTGAGGTAATATGGATCAGCTCTCTCTTTTAAAGTGAAAATTGTGATTCTTACTCATTTGGCTGATATTTTTGCTTTATGAATGTGTGCAAGATTCTTCAAATTGAACTGTTTTTTTTATAAGTGTTGTTGCTGTATTCTCCTCTGGCTGTTATTTCTATGTAGTTGTATGCAGAGTTCCAGCGATTACAAATCAGAACCTGCCCAACACGTGCTATGCTGAGCTTGACCGCTATCTTCCTCGACTGATGACCTTATTCAGACGGAAGGCATCAAAAACTGGGAAGACAGCAGATGCTCTGGCTGGAAATTTTAAAAATCCATGATGAACAGGTAAATAGATTTTTACACATTTCATAGGTTGAACCAGTAGAACATTGAACAGGTTCAATGATTGAAATGGAGCTTTTTGACTTTTGCGAATTAGTCCACTTTGTTTGCCATTTGTCTGATTGCATTAAAGATGTTAACAGGTTATTTGTGGACATATGTTCTGTTTGGACTGTTTAAAATCAGCTTTATGTAAACTCTTCAGTATATGCAATTCTGTTTTTATCTGAATAGGAAATCCATGACATACACACCAAAGCGCACTACTGTTCTCCACGTCCTTCCTGTGTATCTGCGTGAGGGACGTCTCTGGATGTTTAAGAACCTGCACAGTGAGTCTCCTTAAGTCACTAACAGATTCTGCTGTGTATTATCTAACCCGTAAATACTAACATTTTATTCAATGTTCAGTAAAACATTTTTCTTGTAAATGTCCTTGGTTTCAGTCAGCACTTAGATTCTCTGGTATTTTGGCTGATTCATGTGTGCAGAACATGGATCTTATGTTTTTCAACTCTTACAATGAGACCCAGGTCTCTTTTTGTAAAAGTGGTATTGGATTTCAATGGGACTTGGTTAAGGAAAGAGCAAATTATGTCATCTGTTCTGTTCCATGTTTTTGGTTTGTGATTAGTATCTCTTTTTTTTCTTCATTCAGGATGAGTCTGATGAGCCAGAGCTTGATGGTGTTGCAAGTGGGCCTCATTACTTTCATCGGTGACCATGACGCGAAGTCCAGTTCACTACCACCCTGTGAGAATCACTGTCGTCATTGAAAGTGATGCGCGTGGTCAGCCCTTCCCCGACTTGGCGATGCCTTCCTGGTAATCTGTGGAGTGATCTATGCACTACACCTCAGCTATCCCAAAGCACTGACCAACACTTTTGAATTCACTCTAAAGATTTAACTTGGTCTAGAAAGTGGTAAACTATCCCCCGAGGTTGCAGACCCTCAAGAATGAATTAATGATGTAGAAACTCATCTGAAAAAAAGGCTGCAGGGTAAAGCATTATATAAAGGCTAGTTCAAAGTTATCTCCTTTTGTCTAAATAATGCCTCAAAAAGTTACTGCACTACTGCAGGTGTTCAGCCAATAGGCCCAAACTACTCAATATGCCTTTGTTCTTATTAATATAATGCAAAAGTAACGCTAATGTTTTGTATGTTTTAATGTTTTTCTTAACCATTGTGGGCTCCGCAAGATGACTCACATTTCACTGTGCATTTGATATGGTTTGTAAAACATTTATATTTTAGAGTTTTAAGTGAAAATGTTCTTAAACTCTATAGAATATTTGAAATTTCATCCAAATTGCCCCTTGTCGCCTTACTCAGGAATTAGCAAGGAAGCCAAAAGCAGTGTTTTTCTTTTATAGCTGTAACGAACGATAACTTCATTTTGGTATTATTTTTTTGATTACTCCGATTATTTTCCTGACTATCTGATTAGTTGTCTGGTCAATATCAGAAATGTGTGATAAATATTTATTTCCTAGGGCCTTAAAGAAACATGCCTACCGTATTTTCCGGACTATAAATTCGCTCGAGTATAAAGTCGCATCAGTCAAAAATGCGTCATGAAGAGGAAAAAACATTTATAAATCGCACGGACTATAAGTCGCATTTATTTAGAAATGTATTTCACAAAATCCAAAACTACACAATAGCACCCAGAACAACAGGCTGAATACGGTAGGTGTCCGGTATGTTAACGTAACACATTAACAGTTATTAAACTATACAATAGCACACAGAACAACTACCAGGGCGGGCGACGTGCGAACTAACTGCACCGTTGACAAGCCTCTCCAGCAGCAGCACGTTGTTCAAGCACCCATGTGTGACTCGTTCCTCCAGCTCTGGCCATCTTGCTTTCAGCCCGCCCGATTAGCCGATTAGCTTTCTTTGTTTTTCTTCATTGCATAAGAGTCACCCTTTTCGCCAGTCCCTCACAAGTTTCTCCCTTGTTTCAAACTTTCTTTCTGCTGCTCGATTACCGTTTTCGGCTGCATATTTTACTACCTGCAGTTTATCTCTTTTCTCTTTCTCAGTTGTCTTTAGAAGCAGCATTCTAGTTGTCACAAGCATAAGGCCCTCTTGCGGCTGTAGATGGTAATGTGTTCAGTATGAATTAACATTTAAAAACATGTTAAATTATATATATTTTGATATACAAGTCGCACAAGTCACAGGACCAGCCAAAGTAGGAAAAAAAGTGCGACTTATAGTCCGGAAAATACGGTACTTATTGGGATTTATTCACAGTATCCCCCAGAGTTAGATAAGTCCATACATACGCTTCTCATCTCTGCTGCGTTAATAGGTAATGTCTCTGTCGGCACCCATGCCTAGCTTAGCACAGATCCTGAAGGTATCTGGCTCCATCTATGCTCCTAATAAGTGACAAAATAACGCCAACATTTTTCCTATTTACATGTTGTGATTTGTGCAACATGTGCTAAGCTAGGCTAGCAGTGGGTGCGCCAGACAGAGTTACAACACACACTGAGATGAGAAGGGTATTTATGGACTTCTCTAACTCTGGAGGATACCGGTGAATAAGACAAAGTCCCATTAAGTTGCGTGTTCGTTTAAGGTGACCAGGAACACATTTGGAAGGATAGGATCAGAGAATTTTGAGTTTTTCTTCTTAAAAATCTCTCAAATTTATTTATTTATTTAATATACAATTAAAGTATATAAGTATATTTTAAAATTATTTTTTATTTTAATTTATAAATGTTTTTCTATTTCATTTTAACATGTAACTGTTCAAAAGCAGACGTTCACGACTTTAAGATATATTAAGTTAGTTAAACTTAATGTAAGTAGAATGTCCGAAAACTATTTAAGTTTTGAATCACATGTTTTTAAGTAAACAAACTCAACATATTTGACTAATGTGTACTTAAAACAATGACAAAACAAACTAATAAACATTGAGTTTTATTAACATAAAAATTGTGTGGTTGTGTACTTATTCTTTTAAGTTCTGTGAACTTATTCCTGTGGTTTGAAAACTCAAAACTGTAAGTCATAATAACTGAAAATAATTGAGTTCCCTTAACAGAAAACTAAGTCATATTAACTGCAAATATTTGAGTTGAGCTAAATGAGCACTTTTAATTTAACTGTTATCAAAAGGTACAAGTAGCAATTCAACCAACCTTTTAAGTTCGGAAAATTTTGACTTTTAAGTTAATCAACTTAAAAAAAGTGAGGCAACTGATTGCCTCACTTTTTTTGAGTTCTGGTAACTTATTCGGGTTTACAGTGTGCAACGACGACGACTACAATATCACCAACATCAAGGACAATGAGCACATGAAATCCGCAAATGTCTTTCTCTCTCCCAAAATGTAGATTGACTAATTCACTTTCTCAAAAGACAAAACTGACCTTTCATTGTGGTTTAAAACAGAACACAAAAAGTGATTTAGAAAATGATTATTGATTTCTTTTGAAGAACTCAGTGACAGCATGAATAAAGCTGGAGTACAAGTTTTCCTCTGAAACCAAAGACATGGATACTTTTAATAAGATCTGGTTTAATCGGCTTTATCTCTTTTAAAATGATGGAATCTGTTTTTCAGAATAAAATAACATTGCATCTTTGCATTGACGTAGTGGAACATTTAGACACTTTGATGTTACTAAAAACTCCAATATATCTCGGTCTCCTCTTTTAAGTCTCAGAGCTCCAACTAAAACATATCTCTGATGTTATCCTTCTCTCGCCGCGTTTCTCGGGGGGGAGGATCCTCTTCCTGTGCGTGCTTGTGTTTCTAGCCAAGTGCTCATAATAATTGTTGTGGCGGTCAACATGTGGACGAGAGCTAAAGGTGAGAACATTCACAGATCAAACTTAGAAACAACAAGTTTTGATGAAGCAGATTTTCACTGTGGAAACTGAAGTCCTCTCTTTCTCTTGTCTTTTCAGAGAAGAAAACACAGACGGAGGAAATCGCTGTGAGTCTTTACAACAAAATAATGAAATGGTTTTTACAGTTGATGCTTTACACTCTTCATTATAAACTGTACATTTAGATAGAAGAAGACAGGAGACAACAATACACAGGTGAAGTGGACCATATGTTGGTTCAACATATTTCAAATTTTTGGTCTTAAATTCAGTAATTGTAACAAAAGCGTCTTTTTAATGAATGTAATGAAATGTCCTTGTTGTCTTTAACTTATTTCTTATTTCCCTGAGCTAAATGTGGGGCGGTGGACGCCTACAGATCAGAGAAGTGGGATTGGGATTGGAAAGTGTGTCTTTGATTGTGTTGTGTTGTTTTTCCCAGGTGCGTTATGATGTAGATGATGATACAGTGAACTATGAAAACATCAGATCTCCTGATGGAGTTTGACCAACACTTCTGCCTCCATCAGACTCCACTGATCAACTCGTCACCTTTTACTGGACTAGTTCAAGACTGGAAATAACTAAAAGAATCATTAAGGCTTATTTTATTTTAGTCTGATGTATTTTCCTGCATCAATTGTAAAAACCTTTTCTCATCTGCAGCCAGTTGAGAACAGCAGCTGGATTTGAACTTCATTTAACTCTTGTTAACTTCTTGAAATAGTCTTCCAGCTGCAGATTTCAGAGCTGATTTTAAGATGTACTGCTGGTTGTTGAAGCTCCAGCAGCTTGAGCTCAGTTTGATGTCTCTGTGTGCAGAAGAACTAATTTTAATTTTCACTTAGCATTGCCTTGTGTGTGTGTGTGTGTGTGTGTGTGTGTGTGTGTGTGTGTGTGTGTGTGTGTGTGTGGGTATATGTCTGTATGTGTGTATGTGTGTGTGTGTGTGTGTGTGTGTGCTTGTGCGTGCGTGTGTGTGTGTTTGTCAGTGTGTGTCTGTGTGTGTCTGTATATACAGTGCCTTGCGAAAGTATTCGGCCCCTTGAAACTTTTTCGACCTTTTGCCACATTTCAGGCCTCAAACATAAAGATATAAAACTGTAATTTTTGTGAAGAATCAACAACAAATTGGGACACAATCATGAAGTGGAACGAAATTTATTGGATATTTCAAACCTTTTACAACAAATGAAAAACTGAAATATTGCGGTGCAAAATATTCAGCCCCCTTACGTTAATACTTTGTAGCGCCACCTTTTGCTGCGATTACAGCTGTAAGTCGCTTGGGGTATGTCTCTATCAGTTTTGCACATCGAGAGACTGACATTTTTGCCCATTCCTCCTTGCAAAACAGCTCGAGCTCAGTGAGGTTGGATGGAGAGCGTTTGTGAACAGCAGTTTTCAGTTCTTTCCACAGATTCTGGTTGGATTCAGGTCTGGACTTTGACTTGGCCATTCTAACACCTGGATATGTTTATTTGTGAACCATTCCATTGTAGATTTTGCTTTATGTTTTGGATCATTGTCTTGTTGGAAGACAAATCTCCGTCCCAGTCTCAGGGGTCTTTTGCAGACTCCATCAGGTTTTCTTCCAGAATGGTCCTGCATTTGGCTCCATCCATCTTCCCATCAATTTTAACCATCTTCCCTGTCCCTGCTGAAGAAAAGCCTGCCCAAACCATGATGCTGCCACCACCATGTTTGACAGTGGGGATGGTGTGTTCAGGGTGATGAGCTGTGTTGCTTTTTCGCCAAACATAACGTTTTGCATTGTTGCCAAAAGTTCGATTTTGGTTTCATCTGACCACAGCACCTTCTTCCACATGTTTGGTGTGTCTCCCAGGTGGCTTTTGGCAAACTTTAAACAACACTTTTTATGGATATCTTTAAGAAATGGCTTTCTTCTCGCCACTCTTCCATAAAGGCCAGATTTGTGCAGTATACGACTGATTGTTGTCCTATGGACAGAGTCTCCCACCTCAGCTGTAGATCTCTGCCGTTCATCCAGAGTGATCATGGGCCTCTTGGCTGAATCTCTGATCAGTCTTCTCATTGTATGAGCTGAAAGTTTAGAGGGACGGCCGGGTCTTCCGTAGATTTGTAGTGGTCTGATACTCCTTCCATTTCAATATTATCACTTGCACAGTGCTCCTTGGGATGTTTAAAGCTTGGGAAATCTTTTTGTATCCAAATCCGGCTTTAAACTTCTCCACAACAAGTATCTCGGACCTGCCTGGTGTGTTCCTTGTTCTTCATGATGCTCTCTGCGCTTTACACGGGCCCTCTGAGACTATCACAGAGCAGGTGCATTTATACGGAGACTTGATTACACACAGCTGGATTCTATTTATCATCATTAGTCATTTAGGTCAACATTGGATCATTCAGAGATCCTCACTGAACTTCTGGGAGAGTTTGCTGCACTGAAAGTAAAGGGGCTGAATAATTTTGCACGCCCACTTTTCAGTTTTTATTTGTTAAAAAAGTTTGAAATAGCCAATGAATTTCGTTCCACTTCATAATTGGGACCCACTTGTTGTTGATTCTTCACAAAAATTACAGTTTTATATCTTTATGTTTGAGGCCTGAAATGTGGCAAAAGGTCGAAACTTTCAAGGGGGCCGAATACTTCGCAAGGCACTGTATATGTGTGTGTGCGTGTGTAACTGTGTGTGTGTTTGTGTGTGTTTGTGTGTGCGTGTGTGTGTGTGTGTGTATATGTGTGTGTGTGTGTGTGTGTGTGTGTGTGTGCGTGTGTGTATGTGTATGTATGTGTGTGTGTGTGTGTGTGTGTGTGTGTGTGTGTCCTTAAAGTAAGGGAGTCAGTAACAGTCTTCTCTTTAATCTATCTGATAACAATATAATCAGCAAATAAAGAAATGTTCACCACTTCATTCTACTCTGTGTCCTGTGATTCCTTCATGTACTAACAGAGTCATAATGGAAAGTGAATCCTTAATACTGATGCATCAACACATAAGTAGCATTTCATTGTTGAGGTTGAGCTACTTTTAACTACTTTATATACAGTGGTTCCCAAGCTAGAGGCCGGGCAGCTCCAACAAGTCACAAGATAAATCTGAAGATAAATCATATGGTTGGAAACAAGAAAAACAAAGTTCTGATACACACATTTCTTTTCAGGCTATGTTTAGACGGAAACGATCTAAAAGTGGCGTTGCGTTCTCACTTTTTATTCCGCGTTTAGACGAGTCTTTAGACTGTGTTTTTAAAAGAGCACAAGGAAATTTTAACTCCAGTGCTAACTAAAGTCATAAATCAGTCTATAAATGAAAGTATTTTTCCTACAGCTTTGAAAACAGCTATAGTAAAGCCACACTTAAAAATGATGGGTTAAAAATAACCCAACTTGGGTTGTTTTATAACCCAACCGCTGGATCACTATTGCACCGGACCAACAGTAGTTAATTTGACCCAGCAAGATGGGTTGGTCATTTTTAACCCAACAGATGAGTTAAATATTCTACCCAAATGCTGGGTCAAATTAATTACAACTCTGGGTTGATTCAACTACATATTTGTTATATAGTGTGCCCAAATGCTGGGTCAAATTAATTACAATTCTGGGTTGATTCAACTATATATTTGTTATATAGTGTACCCAAATGCTGGGTCAAATTAATTACAATTCTGGGTTGATTCAACTATATATTTGTTATATAGTGTACCCAAATGCTGGGTCAAATTAATTACAATTCTGGGTTGATTCAACTACATATTTGTTATATAGTGTATAGGTGAATGCTTGGCAAAATTAACCCATATCCCAGATTAATTCTAACACATTACAGTACAATTTAAGAAAATAAATTGCAATAAAACTGTTAAACTACAAACCTAGAACAGAATACATGCTAGATTTATGCATATATGCAATAAACACTTAAACAATACAAAAACAAAACATAATGGAATCTTTGAAAAAAATGTATTATATCAACAATATAGTGGAACTGGTGCAGTTCATATCACTCAGGTAGGAAAACATTCAGAGCAAAACAACAATTACGAATGAACTGGCTGAACATTCAACAGGCCAACAGTCAACAGGTCTATAGTGAACAAATTCAAATTCCTACTAAAAAGCTGCTATTAAGAGCCATTAGCTCTACTTGCAAGCAAGTATTCTACTTTGAATAAACTTTACCATTTTAGACTCCCCTCCTGGCATTTCATATGACCAAGTTTCCAACAACTTTGATGCAGCATCCCCATGCAGGACAAGCCTGTGCAATCTATAAAATGGAAAACACATTTTTAAAACCAATTCAATGTGGCACACTAATAAAACATTATAAACAATGCATCCTCATATGTAAGATCATATTTCCCTATACCTACCATGCCTTTGGTCATTAGGTGAGGGAACTCTTCGAGGATCTGATCGATGGTCCAATTGTTGTCCCTAATCCACTTGGCCCTGTAGACTGCTGTGTTCCGCATGTAGGTCTCTATCTGGCTGAGGGGCTGAGAATTGTTTCTCAACCATTCTTTAAGCTGTGACTCACGTTCGTCTGATATGGTACATTCTGTAAAAAAGAACAAGAAAGTTGTCATTCACTGAAATATGGATGTTTTGCTTCATCAAATAATTTTTCAGTTTAATAATTACCTGGTATGAGAGCCCTTGCAAGAGCGCCATCATCTGGCGTTTGTGGTGGTGTCGGTGCCGTGCTCCGCCCCCTGCTGGTTGATCTCAGCCGCTTCCTGACATTCCGCAGCCTTTCCTCCAGGAATCCAGTGGCTGGCTCTATTCATCTATTACACTTTGACACATTACATGGAAGCTACTGAAAAAAAGAGGAAATTATATTTCATAAGAATTCATGTCTGAAAAGGGCTTTAGTAGCAATGCACACTTGATATGCTGTGGATGGGAAAACAAATATTTCTTACCTTTAAATCTTTCGACAAGGTCTGGCACTCTGTCAAAGTGTTAATGACAAAGCTATCCATTGATCTGAAACAAACACAAAAAGAGCTTAAGCAAAGATACAATTGCTATTGTATTAACTATTCGGATATCACCATGTAAAAGCAATGCAGACTAACAGAAGAATGTAATCCAATGTGAAGATAACAGCCATTTTATTTAGCATCACAATCCTCCCTCTCTACCTATACAATTCATATGACAAATTGCATGCATGTAAATTGTTTTTATATGAATGCAATTCATATTTGACTATTTGTGGCTGCTCACAGCATAGCCTTCAAGGCACGACTGTCAGTACAACAGTCTACAGCAGTGGTTCCCAAACTTTTTATTATATATTTCTTAACCGTTAACTCAAGTGGCCCTTGTCGTTTGCCAGGCCGCCATTTAAAATAAGCATTTGTTCTTTTTTGTATGGTGGTCACCACATTACTTAAATAAATGCACATACATGCATTTAGTCAGACATATTAGGTTATCTCACTGTTTTTACATACTTTAATCAGTCAAACACTGTGTTATGCCTTCACATTTCACATTAAAAGCTTCAGGAAAAACAAGCGCGTTCATTTAGAGCCAGTTAAATTAATATAGCTAGCAAAGCAACTAACGGACAGCCTGTTGGCTAGTAAACGTTAACTGGCGAATCACCTGGCTAGCTTGAAACTAGCTGGCAAATTAGCCTGGTGAACTCAATAAACATGACCATATGCCCATGGGCATTATGAACTTGTTTCATTAATTCATTAATATAATTCAGACCAAACGGATAAGCTGTAGGCTATCCATGATTCCATGATAACGGCTAAATGGCTAACGTTAGCTAGCTATGTTGTTAGCCAAACTAACCAACTAGCCTCACAATATAAAAGATAGTACTTTAATAGGTAACGCAACACAGACAATGTGAATTAGACATGTAGCTAGTGTACACAAACCTTTTATTATTTATTTGCCTCGTTGGATGACCAGACTGGTTCTGCGGTGCGCGGGGGGCGTGTGGGACTCTGGTGATGATCTGATAACGTTCGAAGCACAAACAACCCAAGTGCTGGGTCAACCGATGTATGTTGGGTTGATGGATTTTGACTCAATGCATGAGTTGCACAAAATAACCCAACTTCCATATAAATAACCCATAATGGGTAAAACATTTCATAACCCAGCGGTTGGGTAGATGAAATAACCCAGCATTTTTTAAGGTGTATACACAAGTCTGGAGACAAGCTCCAGGTCTCTAACTATAGACCTATAAGCATTCTTCCTACTATTTCCAAAGTCTTTGAAAAGGTGGTTGCAGCCCAGCTAGTGGAACATCTTGACTACAATGCTGCATTACATCCTCTCCAGTTTGGTTTCAGAAAACGATACTCAACGGAGACAGCATGTTGTTATTTAATAGAGGAAATAAAATCAAGTCTGGATAGCGGAGGAGTTGTAGGGGCGGTCTTTCTTGACTTGCGTAAGGCATTTGATACAGTAAACCATGAATTACTGATAGATAAATTAACAAATTTCTCTATTAGTTTAAGTACAATTAATTGGATTCAATCTTTTCTCAGTGCAAGGCAGCAGTGTGTATCAATAAATAATGTATTATCTCCCTTACGAGCATGCACTATGGGTGTGCCGCAGGGCTCTATATTAGGGCCCTTGTTGTTTTCTCTTTATATTAATGATTTTCCATCTGTGTGTAATAATGCCAAAATGATAATGTACGCTGATGATACAGTGGTGTATATTCATGGTAAAACTATTAAGGATGTTGCCCCAAAGTTAACTGAGGAAATGAAAAAGATTTCTATTTGGCTAAAAAACTCTCATTTAACTTTAAATGTTGACAAAACGGTCTCTATGTTTTTTACAAACCGCCGTAAGCTCTCGTCATGTAAAACTGATCCAAAAATCATAATTGAAGGTCAGGAAATATCAAGGGTTGACCAAATTAAATATTTAGGAGTAATTCTTGACCCAAATTTAAATTTCAAAAAACATATTAAAAAGACAACTAACACGTTGAAAATCAGTTTAGATATATTAGGAACTCTTTGACCATAGATGCATCTAATTTATATCTAAATGCGATGATAATTCCGCACTTTCGTTTCTGCATGACAAGTTGGTCACATGTAAAACAGCATTAAGGCCCCTGGAAACATTGTACAAAAGTTCTCTTAAGGTTCATGACAAGAAATCTCGGCTATTGAATGTATTGAATGAATGTTGGTTATAGGATAAATGTTTTTATTCAATTAAATTTGTTGAGATCAGCCTGCCCAGGGACTACAGGTGGAAACTAGCACATGTGCTACAACCTGGTATAATGCATTTCTCCTGTCTAAGATTAATGTATATTGTACGTTGTCCCTGTTTAAATAAATAAATGAAACGAAAAAAAAAAAAATGAAAAAATGTTCTGGAGGGGAAATCTGCGTGCATATGGTAACGCAAATGTGCGTGCAATTCGATGTAATATACACACCAGGCAGCTAGGTGGTAGTGTGAAGCACTGACACACAACACCAAGTCCGCGCACCTTCCTTCTTCTTCTCTCCCTCTCCTCTCCCTAGTAGGGCGAAGCGAACAACAAAAGCTGACAATTTTGTCCAAACAATTGCTCCAAACAATGCACACACACAGACACACACATGCTGCACAGACACAAGGCACACACTAGGCACAAACACACACACACACACACACACACACACACACACACACACACGGGGCACACACGCGGCACAGCCACACGGCACACACACACACACACACACACACACATGCAGCACACACACACGGCACGCGGCAAAAACACGCGGCACACACACACACGCGGCACACACACAGTTGCATAGTGCGTTTTTACCCTTTAGACGGGAACGCCACGGTGGAGCGTTTTTAAGATTTCCACTCTGGAGAGTGGTTTCACTTTTTTGCGTTTTAAGCCCCAAAAACGCCGTCACCGTCTAAACAAAAGGCACATCTGATAAAATATTTTTACGTTTTCACCTGCGAGCGTATTCGTGTAAACAGCGTCTCAGTTTCTGCAGAGTTCTCCTAGCTTTGCTTTTTTGTGAAATACTGGAGATTTTTACCTCTTTGGGACTCCAACAATAAATTCAAATTAAAGAAATCTTCTCTTTATTCTATCTGATAATATAATCTACAAATAAAGAAAGTTCACCACTTCATTCTAGACTGTGTTTTGTGATTCATTCATGTACTAACAAAGTCATAATGGAAAGTGAATATTCTTTACTGCCTCTACTAGAAGTACATCCTCCCTCCTCTTGTCCACTCCTAGTAGTGGAGCTTCCCTCTGTTGGCTTGAACAGCTCTGTTCTCACTGAGAACTCAAATGTGTCTGAAAACAGATAGAAATGCACCCAAAGTTACCTGAGAATCAACAGAAATATAATAACTCAGGCTACGTTCAGAAGTTTGGGATGCACATGACCTTCTACTGTGATCTAATATCGATGTAAAAACATTTCACACATCTTAAACGTCCAACTAGTCGTCTCTGCAGTGTGTCCCATTCTGCCTCTCTGTCCCTCCAGACACATTCACACTTCCTCAAACCAGTTCACTGCCATTCTCTTCCTGTCCACCAGATGTCCTCTGACTTTTTCTCCTGTTCCAGTCGCCTCGCTCAGTTCAGTCAGGACTCTCATGAGTGTTTTAACCGTTTGTTGAAACTAGTCTCAGTGAGCCCAAACCTTCCAGGGGTTAAAGTAGTTTTCAACACAACTCAATAAGTGTCTCTTTGTCCTAATAAAGTGTGGACTGTCTGTGTGTTTCTGATGTTTATCTGGTCCTCATTAGAGGGTAAAACCTGCAGAGCTCTGCTGCTGGTGTAACCCACATCCTCACCAAAACAATTCTCCTTCAGTTCTCAGAAACAAACTGCAAAAGTAAAATGAGGAACCAACAGGTGTCAGACAGTAAAACCTCATCTTATGTGTGTTATTTCAGCTGCTACTGTATCACCATATTGCACCACGGACATAAAGGGCCCTATCTTGCACTCAGCGCAATTGCCTTTGTACACCGATGCATGTATCATTCCTATTTTGCACCCCACGCACAGCGGACTTTTCCCTCCACAGACACATCTCGATAAATTAAGGAATATATTTGCGCTCCTGGGGGCGCTTCAGCGGAAAGAGGAGGCGTGTTCCGGCGCAAACGTTCCTTGGTGCTATTTTGCAGTTTCAGAAAACAATTCCACCACTGACCAGGAAAAACCTCGGCCATAATGTAGCGTGTGCACAACGCGCATACACTTCTCTCATCTACAGCAGTTCCCATTTTTGAAAACCATACATAATTACAAAGAAAAATATTGCTGAAAATTCGCTTCATGTGTTTGGATAGGTCAGGAGGCACTTTACAGTACAGTCCTCAGACGGTCGCAGCATTCTTTGTGGCTTGTTGTGTTTTACACATTTCCATGAATCATGGATGCGTTGATGATATAAATGAGGAAATATTAGAGGACTTAAGGAGACGTGTGCCCCTGGAGCTGGAGCTGCTCCCCGGCCCTCGACACCGGATAAGCCGGACGAGATGGATGGATGGAAGATGGATAAGGAGACGATGTTGAACTACGGTGGGATTGGACTCTCGATGTGCTCCTGGTGGAGCAGGTGGACGGTGATGGAGTGGGGGGAGGAGGAAGAGGCACAACAGGTGCAGGTGGTGCGTTTGGAGGCCCACGCTCCATGGCTGCAGCAATCCTCTCCAGACTTGAGGAGATGCGCCCGAGAGGCCGCAGCAACATCGCCACCCGGACAAGATGGGCATTTATTACTTTGCTGCATCCTGGACAGCTCCCGCTGGCGTGCGCCAGGCAAATCCGCCGTCATAATAGCAATCCTCCATGGAACAAGCGCGCCTGCTCTTAAAGGGAATGTGAGATGACGCTCTGATTGTTTTTTTCACGTTACGCCCAAACCACACCTAGCTACTTCAGACCAACCCATTTTAGATTTGCGTCGGGCGCAAGAGTCATTTATCCCAACGGTATCATAGCAACAGCGCCCGAGATCCGCCCACAAAGCTACTTGCGTTTTGTGTTTCACACTTGCGTTTTAGATCGTTAAAATAGGGCCCAAAGAGTGAAATCCTGCTGGGGGAGGAGTTTGACTCTTCCCTGTGTGTTCATGTGTGCTGTCAAACATCACCATGAATCCTGTCTGGTTTCTAATAAACACCATCTGAAGAAAACAAGCTGCATTACTGCAAACACTTATCTTTTCATTTTTTTTATTTTTTAAAGATTATTTTTTCTTTTCCTTGAAGAAAGGGGAGAGAGAGGGGGGAATGACATGCCGCAGGTCGGAGCCGAAACCCGGCCCGCTGTGTCGAGGAGTAAATCTCTATATATGGGCACCCGCTCTACCAACTGAGCTATCCGGGCACCCACAAACATTTATCTTAACCAACAATCTTCACACGTTTTTTTTTTTGGGGGGAGTGAAAGTTACGTGAAATACACCGTGGGACTGGACACAGTGTGAACATCAGACTCAACATGAGATTAATACAGTTTGTTTGTTGCAGCGTTAGATTGGATCAATGAACACAGAAACATTTAACTTTGAGAGAAAACTATGTTATATGGAAAAGGGAAAATTGAAAAAAACGTTTTGCCTGTTTGGCGTCTATAAGGAATTCAAACAGCCTACCCCTAACCCTAAAATTCATTGTGAGGAAGTGATATCATCCTAACTACAGGAAGTAGATGCAGCATCTCTCGACTAAAGCGCTACTTTAGAAACAGTTCTGAGCATCAGAACGAGAGAGAGAAGAAGCAGAGACACAGAGAAGCACGATGGAAGAGTTCAAATGGATCAAAATGTCTTTATTTCTGATACCGCTGCTTCACTTTACAGGTAAGAAGATTTATATCATATATATATGGAAGGCACATTAAAACAATTAACTTCATCATTCTTGTTAAAGATACTTCACTTCCTATATGTTATTAAACTAAGACAAATCTGTTGTTTGTCATTAACATGGTGAGTTTAGTGAACTCTTATATTTCTCTCTCATCTTCTCAGCAGCAGCAAACAGACAGTTTCTGCTCTCCTCCACTGTCAGAGATGGAGATGAAGTCACTTTGTCCTGTGAAAATGTGAGAGATGATCAGAATAACTGTGACGGTACGACATGGACTTTCAGTTATTTAAATAGCACAGTAGAACTGGTTAGACTTGGTCAGATTGGTGCAAACTCCAAAACTAAATCAGACAGACTGAGTGTTAGAGAGAACTGTTCTCTGGTTATAAAGAAGGTCACAGAGGAGGATGTTGGTGGTTACTACTGTCAGCAGTACAACAAAGCAGAACAACATCAAGGTCAAGACTCTCAGGTTTATCTCTCTGTTGTTACCAGTGAGTATTTACATCATGTTTTCTAACAAGAACAATATACTGACACATTACAATATTAATGATTACTGTGATGAAGGTAATTTAACTCTTGTTGTCTTTCTCTCTCAATATCTCCATCTTCACCAGTGACTGAAGAGAAGAACGATGATATAGTGACGTTAAACTGCTCTGTGTCGACATATGAACGATGTAAACACACAGTGAAGTGGCTGTATGAGGGTAAAGATGTGGCTAAAGATCACCCAAACATTGAGACATTACAGAGTGACTGCTACACCACTGTGAAATGGCAGGATCCTGTGGATTCTGTGGATCCTGGTTTAATTTACAAACCAAGGTCTAACTTATTGATGTGTGAAGTGACAGATGGTTACACTGAAGAAGTGCAGCTGTTTCCCTTCATCCCTCCTCATTCCTCAAGAGAGAAACCAGGTGAGAATATGATGAGCTGTTTAAAATCACTTTGTGGATAATTACACTAAATATTAGTGTAGATCTGAGATTTTAATATTTCATCATTGTGTCATGACGTCAGATGGTTAAAGGAGAACTCCGGGCAATTTTTACGTTAATCTTGATCGCTATATGTATATGAGTACTGTCGATAGCAAAAACGGAAGCCGATCGGTGCTAGCAACACGGAGCTGCTGCAGCTAATGCCGAGCTCCACCACCTCCGCTAAAACGGCAGTTATGGGGGCATAAGATAAAGAGTGTCTTTGTGGCTCTTAACAGACACAAAATGCAATTAAAATGTCTGTGCAACATGAACAGGGCCCTTACACAACAAAACATCGCGTAGTAACTTAGCCATTGTTTAAATTACCTACCTCTTAGCTGCTAGCTGCCGTCTGGGATGGTGAGTGTGTTCAGCCAGGCTTCAGTAATAATCATCACGCGCAGTTCCATGTGTATTTGTAGCATATATATCCATTTTGTGTGCTGTCGTGGTGAATATGAGTCTCTGCAGTGGCGAATGCGGTAGTTTCCTTAGCCAGGCTAGCAGCCCGACCGGGCATCCTTCTTCCTATTCCTCCTTCCGCCAACAACAATCCACGACCGCTGGTCTGGTCGATGTCCTCCAGAGGACAGTTCATGCTTTCACAGCCGAATATAGAAGTTTATTCCCCCTCAAAAATAGGTAATTGAGCACTGTAGTGGTTATGATCATATCAGAGACTATGTAACTACATGGAAACAGACCAAATGATGTCTGTTTCTTGTAAAGTAGCATTACAAGCATTACAGAAGGCTGTAGCCTTGCGCCAGCCCCGTGGGAATGTTTCAGTAATGGTAGCGAAAACAATGGAGCGTAGTGTGTGAAGAGTGAAGAACGGAGGTGTTCACAAGGTAAGAAGCTTGAGTAACGTAACTATGGAGCTAGAGCTAATCTTCAGTAACGCTATTAGTAATAGTATTACAAGAAACAGGCATCATTTGGTCTGTTTCCATGTAGTTACATAGTCACTTATAGGATCACTTCAGTGCTCAATTACCTATTTTGAGGGGGGAATAAACTTCAAAAATTTCGCGCCGGAAAGCATGAACTGTCCTTCTGGGGGACATCCACCAGACCAGCGGGCCTCGTGGATTGTTGTTGAGGCGGGAGGAAGTAGAAGGATGCCCGGTCGGGCTGCTAGCCTGGCTAAGGAAACTACCATCACCTGCCACTGCAGAGACTCATATTCACCAACGACAGCACACAAAATGGATATATATGCTACAAATACATATGGAACTGCGCGTGATGATTATTACCAGAGCCTGGCTGAACACACTCACTCATCCCAGACGGCAGCTAGCAGCTAAGAGGGTGGCAATTTAAACAATGGCTAAGTTAAGCTAACGCATCTTGTTGTCATGTAAGGGCCCTGTTCATGTTGCACAGACATTTTAATTGCATTTTGTGTCTGTTAAGAGGCACAAAGACACTATTTATCTTATGCCCCATAACTGCCGTTTTAGCTGAGTGGGAGCTCTCGGCATTAGCTGCAGCAGCTCCGTGTTGCTAGCACCGATTTGGCTCGTTTTTTTTGCTATCGACAGTACTCATATACATATAGCGATCAAGATTAACGTAAAAATTGCCCGGAGTTCTCCTTTAAGCTTATATCTAAATGTACAGTTTGTTGCATTTTGTTATTGTATTAATTAAGCTGCTGATGCAACAACGACGACTACAATATCACCAACATCAGGGACAATGAGCACATCAAAAGGTAAGAACTAAACTGTATCAGATAAAAATGACAAAAACAAACATGTTTATTTGATGACTTTGAAGTTTAAAATCATTATTCCTCCTTTAGTTACAGTCGATGGTCAACATTTAGATATTTTATCACTGAACAGTGTTATTTCATCAACATCTGAAGCAACAAGAACTTCTGATAAAAGCCCAGAATCAGTACCAACCACCACAGCAATCAAAGATCCTTCAACCAAACTACAAGGTAGTAACTCATAGATTTTACAGTACGTCTTTCTCTACAATCTCGCTCTCTCTGTCAATGTCTTTCTCTCTCCCAAACTTATTGTTTTGATTTCATTCTATGATATCCTTTAATGGAACAGGCTTTTATTGTTTAATATTTTCATGGCAAAAAAAGACAAGAAAAAAATGTAGTTTGACTAATTCACGTTCTAAAAAGAACAAACTGACCTTTCATTGTGGTTTAAAGCAGAACACAGGAAGTGATTTAGAAAATTATCATTGATTTCTTTTGAAGAACTCAGTGACATCATGAATAAAGCTGGAGTACAAGTCTTTCTCTGAAACCAAAGACATGGATACTTTTAATAAAATCTGGTGTAATCTGCTTTTTCTCTTTTAAAATGAAGGAATGTGTTTTTCAGAATAAAATAACATTGCATCTTTGTATTGACATAGTGAAACATTTAGACACTTTAATGTTACTAAAAACTCCAATATATCTCTGTCTCCTCTTTTAAGTCTCAAAGCTCCAACTAAAATATATCTCTGATGTAGTCCTTCTCTCTCCAGGTTGGGGGAGGATCCTCTTTGTGCCCGTGGGTTTAGCAGCTCTCATAATAATTGTTGTGGCGGTCAACATGTGGACGAGAGCTAAAGGTGAGAACATTCACAGATCAAACTTAGAAACAACAAGTTTTGATGAAGCTGATTTTCACTGTGGAAACTGAAGTCCTCTCTTTCTCTTGTCTTTTCAGAGAAGAAAACACAGACGGAGGAAATCGCTGTGAGTTTTTACAACTAAATAATGAAATGTTTTTACAGTTGATGCTTTACACACTCTTCATTATAAACTGTACATTTAGATAGAAGAAGACAGGAGACAACAATAAACAGGTGAAGTGGACGCAAATATTAGTTTGTTCAACATATTTATGTTACTTTTGGTCTTAAATTCAGTAATTGTAACAAAAGCATCTTCCTAATGAGTGTAATGAAATATACTTGTTGTCTTTATCTTATTTCTTATTTCCCTGAGCTAAATGTGGGGCGGTGGACGCCTACAGATCAGAGAAGTGGGATTGGGATTGGAAAGTGTGTCTTTGATTGTGTTGTGTTGTTTTTCCCAGGTGCGTTATGATGTAGATGATGATACAGTGAACTATGAAAACATCAGATCTCCTGATGGAGTTTGACCAACACTTCTGCCTCCATCAGACTCCACTGATCAACTCGTCACCTTTTACTGGACTAGTTCAAGACTGGAAATAACTAAAAGAATCATTAAGGCTTATTTCATTTTAGTCTGATGTATTTTCCTGCATCAGTTGTATAAAAACCTTTTCTCATCTGCAGCCAGTTGAGAACAGCAGCTGGATTTGAACTTCATTTAACTCTTGTTAACTTCCTGAAATAGTCTTCCAGCTGCAGACTTCAGAGCTGATTTTAAGATGTACTGCTGGTTGTTGAAGCTCCAGCAGCTTGAGCTCAGTTTGATGTCTCTGTGTGCAGAAGTAAGTCATTTTAATTTTCATTTAGCAATGCTTTATGTGTGTGTGTGTGTGTGTGTGTGTGTGTGTGTGTGTGTGTGTGTGTGTGTGTGTGTGTGTGTGTGTGTGTGTGTATGTTGTGTGTGTGTCAGTGTGTGAGTTGTGTGTGTGTGTGTGTGTGTGTGTTGTGTCAGTGTGTATGTGTGTGTGAGTGTGTGTGTGTGTGTCCTTAATAAGGGAGTCAGTAACCGTCTTCTCTTTATTCTATCTGATAACAATATAATCAGCAAATAAAGAAATGTTCACCACTTCATTGTGTGTTCTGTGATTCCTTCATGTACTAACAGAGTCATAATGGAAAGTGAATCCTTAATACTGATGCATCAACACATAAGTAGCATTTCATTGTTGAGGTTGAGCTACTTTTAACTACTTTATATACAGTGGTTCCCAAGCTAGAGGCCGGGCAGCTCCAACGAGTCACAAGATAAATCTGAAGATAATTCATATGGTTGGAAACAAGAAAAACAAAGTTCTGATACACACAATTCTTTTCAGTTTCTGCACAATTCTCCTAGCTTTGTAATTGTTGTAAAATATTGTAGAGTTTTACCTTTTTGGGCTTCCAACAGAAATTACAAATGAAAGAAATCTTCTCTTTATTCTATCTGATAATATAATCTGAAAATAAAGAAAAGTTCACCACTTCATTCTACACTGAGATTTCTGATTCCTTCATGTACTAACAGAGTCATAATGGAAAGAGAATATTCTTTACTGCCTCTACTAGAAGTACAACCTCCCTCCTGTTTTATGTAAAGCACTTTGAATTGCCCTGTTGCTGAAATGTGCTATATAAATAAAGCTGCCTTGCCTTTTCTTGCCTCTTGTCCACTTCTAGTAGTGGAGCTTCCCTCTGTTGGCTTGAACAGCTCTGTTCTCACTGAGAAGTCAAATGTGTCTGAAAACAGATAGAAATGCTCCCAAAGTTACCTGAGAATCAACAGAAATATAATAACTCAGGCTACGCTCAGAAGTCTCTGCAGTGTGTCCCATTCTGCCTTTCTGTCCCTCCAGACACATTCACACATTCACACTTCCTCAAACCAGTTTCTCAAACTTTTTCTCCTGTCCCACGCACCTGCAGAGCTCTGCTGCTGGTGTTACCCACATCCTCACCCAAACACTTCTCCTTCAGTTCTCAGAAACAAACTGCAAAGATACAATGAGGAACCAACAGGCAGTGTTGGGAAATTTCACTTTCTACATGAACTAGTTCAAAGTTCAGGTCACAAATGTTAAAATGTAGTAAACAGAGCTCTGTAGTAAGTTTAACACTGAACAAAAAAAGGCCTAAGTCATTATAATGAATGGAGAAGAAGTGTTTTCCATTCATCATAGTGTTTTACATTGAGCACATCAGTGTTCAACTGGTTCTTATGAATGTCTATTCATATGATGGTTTGTGTGTGTCATATGAAAACAAAGCAGAGCTCTGCTGCTGGTGTTACCCACATCCTCACCCAAACACTTCTCCTTCAGTTCTCAGAAACAAACTGCAAAAATAAAATGAGGAACCAACAGGTGTCAGACAGTAAAACCTCATCTTCTGTGTGTTCTTTCAGCTGCTACAGTATCACCATATTACACCACGGACATCAAGAGTGAAATCCTGCTGGGGGAGGAGTTTGACTCTTCACCTGTGTGTTCATGTGTGCTGTCAAACATCACCATGAATCCTGTCTGGTTTCTAATAAACACAAGCTGCATTACTGCAAACATTTATCTTTTTATTTTTGCTTTCATGTCTTCTTTGCTGAAGACACAGAGAAGGGGCAACGACATGTAAGGGCCGCAGGTCAGAGTTGAACCACGGCCCGCTGCGTTGAGGAGTAAATCTCTATATATGGGCGCCAGCTCTCCCAACTGAGCTATCTGGGCACCCACAGACATTTATCTTAACCAACAATCTTCACACGCTTAATTTCCTCTGTCATCTTTTTTTTTAGGTGTGAAACACATCAGTGTCACAAATCCACCCTGGGACTGGACACAGTGTGAACACCAGACTCAACATGAGATTAATACAGTTTGTTTGTTGCAGCGTTAGATTGGATCAATGAACGCAGAAACATTTAACTTTCCTCTGAGAGAAAACTATGTTTTAAATATGCAAAAGTACAAACCCCTAACCCTAAAAGTCATTATGAGGAAGTGACATCATCCTAATTACAGGAAGTAGGTGCAGCATCTCTTGACTAAAGCACTATTTTAGAAACAGTTCTGAGCATCAGAACGAGAGAGAGAAGAAGCAGAGACACAGAGAAGCACGATGGAAGAGTTCAAATGGATCAAAATGTCTTTATTTCTGATACCGCTGCTTCACTTTACAGGTAAGAAGACTTATATCATATATATATGGAAGGCACATTGCAACAATTAACTTAATCATTCTTATGATACATAAACCTAGGAACCTAAACACCAAGAAGAAAACAAGCTGCATTACTGCAAACACTTTTTTTGTAAAGATTATTTTTGGGCATTTTCCACCTGTATTTGTATAGGACAGCTAAAGACATGAAAGGGGAGAGAGAGGAGGGAATGACATGCATTAAAAGGGCCGCAGGTCAGACTCCAACCCCGGCCTGCTGCGTTGAGGAGTAAGACTCTATATATGGACCCCCGCTCTACCAACTGAGCTATCCGGGTGCCCGCAAATATTTATCTTAACCAACAATCTTCACACGCTCAACTTCCTCAGTCTTCTTTTTTTCAGGTGTGAAACACGTCAGTGTCACAAATACACCCTGGGACTGGACACAGTGTGAACACCAGACTCAACATGAGATTAATACAGTTTGTTTGTTGCAGGGTTAGATTGGATCAATGAATGCAGAAACATTTTACTTTCCTCTGAGAGAAAACTACATTTTAAAAATGCAAAAGTAAAAATTGTAAAAAATTTTAGCATTATAGAAGTATAGTTTGGCATCTATAAGGAATTCAAACAGCCTACGCCTAACCCTGAAAGTCATCATGAGGAAGTGACATCATCCTAATTTCAGGAAGTAGGTGCAGCATCTCTCGACTAAAGCACTATTTTAGAAACAGTTCTGAGCATCAGAACGAGAGAGAAGAAGCAGAGACACAGAGAAGCACGATGGAAGAGTTCAAATGGATCAAAATGTCTTTATTTCTGATACCGCTGCTTCACTTTACAGGTAAGAAGACTTATATCATATGCAGTATCTCACAAGTGAGTACACCTAACATTTTAGTGAATATTTCATTATATCTTTTAAAGTCGACAACACTGAAGAAATTACACTTTACTACAATGTAAAAGTATTAGCTTGTATATGTGCTGTCCCTCAAAAATAACTCCACACAGCCATTAATATCTAAACGGCTGGCAACAAGTATTATCTCTAACAATTCTCTATAGAGGCAGGCAGATTTTATTTTAAGCGTTAAGATTTTCATTGATCCAGGATACTATGCATCCTGATAAAGTCCCCTTGGCCTTTAAAATTAAAATAGCCCCCCCACATCATCACATACCCTTCACCATACCTAGAGATTGGCATGGTTTTATGTCAGTTACCCCAATAGCTAGTTTGATTTGCATTGAGAGATGATTTTACCCCATGCCAATCTCTAGGTATGGTGAAGGGTATGTGATGATGTGGGGCTGTTTTAATTCCAAAGTCCAAGGGAACTTTATCAGGATGCATAGTATCCTGGATCCATGAAATAACTGGCCTTTAAAAATAGAAATGTGCCTGCCTCTATGGGAATTTAACATAGGTGTGTAGTCACTTTTGTTGCCAGTGGTTTATACATTAATGGCTGTGTGTTGAGTTATTTTGAGGGGACAGCACATTTACACTGTTATACAAGCTGTACAGTGTTGTCCCATTAAAATATATAATGAAATATTTACTAAAATGTGAGGGGTGTACTCACTTTTGTGAGATACTGTATATATGGAAGCAACATTGCAACAATTAACTTCATCATTCTTGTTAAAGATACTTTATTTTCTAAATTTTATTCAACTAAAACAAATCTGTTGTTTGTCATTAACATGGTGAGTTTAGTGAACTCTTATATTTCTCTCTCATCTTCTCAGCAGCAGCAAACAGACAGTTTCTGCTCTCCTCCACTGTCAGAGATGGAGATGAAGTCACTTTGTCCTGTGAAAATGTGAGAGATAATCAGAATAACTGTGATGGTACGACATGGAATTTCCGTTATTTAAGAAGCATGATAGTAGAGCTGGTTAGACTTGGTCAGATTGGTGTAAACGCCAAAGCTAAATCAGACAGACTGAGTGTTAGAGAGAACTGTTCTCTGGTTATAAAGAATGTCACAGAGGAGGATGTTGGTCGTTACTTCTGTCAGCAGTACAACAAAGCAGGACGATATCAAGGTCAAGACTCTCTGGTTCATCTCTCTGTTGTTACCAGTGAGTATTTACATCATGTTTTCTAACAAGAACAATATACTGAAACATTACAATATTTATGATTACTGTGATGAAGTTAATTTAACTCTTGTTGTCTTTCTCTCTCAATATCTCCATCTTCACCAGTGACTGAAGAGAAGAACGATGATATAGTGACTAACCTTTTGTCTTCGAATATGAATGAATGTATGAAATAATTTAGTTTTTTTTTTAAAAAAAAAAAAAAAAAAAAAAACACAAAAAAAAAAAAAACAAAAAACACAGAAAAAAAGTTGTTTAATGAAAAAAAAAAAAAAAAAAAAAAAAAAGAGGGGAAAAAGCCCCTTTTCCCCCCTTTCCCCCTCCCCATCACATAAAAAAAAAAAAAAAAAAAAAAAAAAAAAAAAAAAAGAAAATATTTTTAATAAGTTTTTTAAATTCTCTTAAACAAAAAAAAAAAAATAATTACAACAAAACTAACACAAAAAAAAAAAAAAAAAAAACAAAAAAAAAAAAAAAAAAAAAAAAAAAAAAAACACAAAAAAAACACAAAAAAAAAAAAAAAAAAAACCAAAAAAAAACAAAAACACAAAAAAAAAAAAAAAAAAAAAAAACCAAAACCAAATCAAAAACAAAAAAAAAAAAAAAAAAAAAAAAAAAAAAAAAAAAAAAAAACAAAAAAAAAAAAAAAACAACCCCCCTCTGTTGCATCTCTCATAATCATCACTGTGGCTGTCCTCAGATGGAAGAGAGCTAAAGGTGAGAACATTGCAACACATCCTCATGCCTAAACCACACAATAGGTTCACAGTCAATGACTCCCAAAATGACATATATGATTGTTCTGTTAACTGCAGCATGGTGGTTGCTTTAAACATGTTACCAAACACGTTTTAAACACATAGTTTTTTTGTTTGTAAAATGAAGCTAGTTAAGTTTAGGCAACACAAATATTTTAGGTAAGTAAAACATGAGTCAAGTAAAACTACCAGAATGACGACATAACGTGACGTAACGGACGTCCTTGTTATAAATACTGAGCTCTGTTAAATTCGGTTCATTTCAAAAAGTGACAGTTCACTTTTGGTTTCACACAAAAAAGGACACAAACCCCTTTCTCCTGAGTGAACATCCTGTGTGTTTGACCCATCCACCATCCCGACCTTTCTCTTGCAAGGAAGCTTGGTTCCTGTGATTTTACGAGATCATGCAATAATCGCGGCACCACATATCACACAATAAATCCATCTCATCATGCTTCAAGCAGTCTATATACACAACGTTCCACTTCCGGGATTGCTTTGATGCCACTGGAAATTCCGCCGGATGTCCCTCATTTAGGCCGGATGTCCGTTACCTTCCTCTTTCTTTGTGTTGTCATTCTAAACTCTGGTGGATTTCTGAGGACTATGGTTAACTGCTCCTCAGATCTCTGCAGGGTAAATCCAGACAGCTAGCTAGACTATCTGTCCAATCTGAGTTTTCTGTTGCACGACTAAAACATATTTTGAACGTACACATGTTCCACCAAAACAAGTTCCTTCTTGTGCAGAGGCACCTGCATTGTGTCCGGGGTTTATGGCCGCCTAAGACCATTGTGATTGGTTCAAAGAAATGCCAGTAAACCAGAGCACGTTTTTCTTCCAACCCGGAATGCTGTGTGGTTCGCCAGACCCTCCTCCGCAGCGCTGTGGAGGAATGTCTGACAATGTGAGACTGGACTTCAAGTAATGTGTTAGTATGGAAACAGAAGTGGACCGAACCATTTAGTGTCCAGTGAGAAGCTACTGGCAGCTACAGGCGTGGTTTAGGTGTGTAACGGCCGCGACTGTTCGTTCAAATCATCAACAGCGGACGTGATAGATGGCATCTAATGACATATGGTTCTGTGTTAACTAACCATCTGGCCCCATCCTGCATCCTTATGTGGAATATTTCGTTCTTTTATTTTTTCCTTATTTGCTCTTGCGATAATTACTATAGCCACCAGAGGTCGGCGCCTAAGGAGAAACGTGAACATGGGACGTTAAGAGCTGCATGCACAATCAACCTATATGGTTGTTTTCTGGGTGAAGACAGACTGCAACATTCAGATAGGAAACTTTCATAATCTTTTTTATTGTGGAAGCTGAAGTCGACTCTCTTTTGTCTCTTCAGGGAAGAAAACACAGACGGATGAAATCATGGTGAGTGTTGCGACTCAGTAATCAAATGTCTGTACATTCAATCAGCTGTTCTCTGACAGTGTCATCAAAATCCAAACATCCTTCATAGACTTTGTTAATTTCAGATACTGAGCTTAAACACTGCAGTGACTCCAGAAACCAGATCAGACACCACACCCAGTACAAAGTTACACTCCCTGGTTATAGATCAGCTTTTTAAAATGTATCTCTGTGAGCCACTCGGTGAGTCTGACTTCCTTCTGCGAGAGAAGACGTGGAGGAGTCTGATGATGCAGCTGGACGACACAACAATAGAACCCAATGAAGTCCCCACATGTTACTGAGCAGCCTTTATGTTGTCTCCTCTGTGCAGGCTGATCCTCAAGGTGGTGTTTCCTACGCCTCCATCAGCTACACCAAGAAGACCAACAGGAGAGCCCAGGTCAGCTGCTGATTGGTTACTGTGATGATGATGCTGTGTCATTATTGAGCATTGTGTTGTGTTTATGTGGCGCTGGATATCATAATGTTGCATTATTCTGTTGTTTCATATTTTGTAATGTACGTGTTGTCTTTTGTTTCCTAGGCTTGGGGTAGAGATGATGATGAAGATGATGTAGTGACCTACAGCACCGTGAAAGCTCCCTCTTCCTCCCCCTGCTGCAGCCTCTGCTGATCTCAGCAACCTCTACGCCAATTTCAATGAACCCAAAAAATAAGGGCACAGTATAGTTACAGCTCGTATCATTACAGTTATATTCAGTTACTTGATATGGAAGAAAGATATGATAAACAAATGATTAGCTCATGGTCAAGAGATGTGTGCTCATTGTTCTATAACTATGGCCGAGGCATTTCTTAATAAGAGCAAGGGGCTGATCATGTATGGACTAAACCTAAAGAGATTACATTTAAAATGATACCATAGAAATACTGTATATTACTGAGAATTATGTTGTGCTGTGTATATAATCTAAAAAGGTTATGTGCCCAGCTGAGATCTCTGTATTTTACCATTTACTGTTGAAACTTTGTTAAGTATGTTAAAAACAGATATTGATACTTTTTTGTTCTCTTTTGATTTAGTAAATATGGATGATGCGCAAATATTGAGCTGGCAATTTGCATATGAGGATTTTAGCTTAAGTATAGCCTACTTCGAGAGAGCCTTGGAAATGACAAATATTTGTTTTAATCAGTGTAATCATAATCTGCAGGAATGTAGCTGTTTTTTATGTTTAGGTCTAGACCACATACTATAATTTACAAAGACCCAACAATTCCCTCAAAGAGCAAACACTTAGGGCCCTATTTTAACGATCTGAAACGCAAGTTTGAAACGCAAAACGCAAGTAGCTATGTGGGCGGATCTCGGGCGCTGTTGCTATTTTACCGGCGGGATAAATGACTCTTGCGACCGACGCAACTCTAAAATGGGTTGGTCTGAAGTAGCTAGGTGTGGTTTGGGCGTAACGTGCAATAAACCAATCCGAGCATCATCTCACATTCCCTTTAAGAGCAGGGCGCTTGTTCCATGGCGGAGATCAACATCACGTCTCCTTAAGTCCCCTAATATTTCCTCATTTATGTCATCAACACATCCATGATTCATGGAAATGTTGTGTAAAACACAACAAGCCACAAAGAATGCTGCGAAGACCTATCTGACCTACCCAAACACCTGAAGTGCATTTTCAGTAATATTTTCCTTTGTAATTATGTATGGTTTGCAAAAATGGGAACTGCTGCATCCATTTAGATGAGTGAAGTGTATGCGCGTTGTGCACACGCTACATTATGGCCAAGCATGCGCCCCTAAAATAGCATCTGAATAACGCGCTACTGACTTTAGACTAGCGCCCCTGACTTTAGACCAGGTTTTTCCTGTTCAGTGGCGGAATTGTTTTCTGAAACTGCAGAATAGCACAAAGTAACGTTTGCGCCGGAACACGCCTCCTCTTTTCGCTGAACCGCCCCCAGGAGCGCAAATTCATTCCCTAATTTACCGACGTGCGTCTGTGGAGGGAAAAGTCCGCTGTGCGTCGGGTGCAAAATAGGAATGATACATGCGTCGGTGTACAAAGGCAATTGCGCCGAGTGCAAGATAGGGCCCTTAGTGCGACAGTGGCAAGGAAAAACTTCCTTTTTACAGGCAGAAACCTTGGACAGACCCTGGCTTTTGGTGGGCGGCCATCTGCCGTTACCAGTTGGGACACAGACACTGATACAGATAGACAGAAATATGATTCATAATAACCATAGCAGTTGGTATGATGCACCGTGGCACTTACAGTAATACATGAAATGGGTTGTTTCAAATAGGTTTTTAAAGATAAATAAGAATATAAAAGTACTTTTTAACGTGGTCATTTTTGCTTGTTTTTTTGCTGTTCCTTTTATAAAAGTATAAAGATGTAGGCTGTGTTGTATAAAAGCAGTGTCTTGTAATCCATGTGGCATGGACCAGATGTTTGGCATGACAGAAATTTTAAATAAAATAAACTCCATCTATAACTGATAAAGTTCCATTAGAATTATTTTATGATCACTTGCTGCATTTATTGCTTGTGCAGTAGATTAACTAGTAGCACAGTAACCCAACATTACATGTCTGTTTGACATGTAAATGAGCATAATATATGTTAATATATGCTGTTAGGCACTTTAATGTATTCATGTTGGGTTGTAGTTAAAGATCTAATAGCTTTTCTTTTTTTTAACCAACATTCTTTTAATTGTTTTCACAACATAACAGAGAAATACTCAAGTGATTCCAAATCTTGGTTTGGAATTACATTAATTAATTAGTCCATGTTGGTCCATTATTTAGAAAAAAATAATAAAACAAACATTTCTGTAATCTTAGGTACTGCAAAGTGCCACTGTTTACATGTACCCAGGCTCTTCCATCACATGTGACAAATCTGTTCTCAATACATAGCAGATAAAAATTATGTTGATGTTTTATTGTATATGTAATTTTCTCCAAGGGGAGAGTTGTAGATAGCTCAGACAACCACCTGCTTCCACTTGGACTTCTGGTATTTTTCCATGAGAGGGCTACTACTCTCTTTGCCATTATCTAATAGCTTTTTATTGTTATTTTTTCTATCACCTGTTATTGTTTGATATTCAGTAATTTTAACATCTCAGGTTATTGTTAATATTTTCACATTAAAGAAATTAAAGCAACAGGATGTGACACAACACCCATCATGACTGATTTGAGCGTCAAGTTTTAACAGCTGAATGAGAGGAAACAGTTTGAAACCCAAACAGGGTTTAAGGGACAACCTTTAAATTCCAGATTCTTCAGGTCTGCGTGAAAGTCATACCAGTTCATGTCGGCCATAAGTGAAGGAGGAACGTAAAAGATAATGTGGTCTGCCCAAGCAACAAGTGACACACTGTATGAGGAAGGAAGGATGAGGAAGTGACACTTTACTATTTAAAGGAAGTTGATGGGACATTTGTCTTTAAGTAGGAACTAGTTCAGAGACTCACAAGAAGAAGCAGAGAGAGACACGATGGCTCAATTCAGATGGATTATAACCTATTTTTTTCTGATACCAGTGCTTCAATTTACAGGTAAGGATACATAGAATATGTAAATAAAAACAGAAACATCAGCTAATTCATTAATATCATTAATGTTACTTTGTTACCTAACCTTCATTTCACCAAGACAGACAAGTAGTGTGTTTGCATCCAGTAAAGTGAATAAATAGTGATTTTAGTAAACTTTTGGAAACCAACGATGAGGCACATAACCAAACCTTTGTTGTATTTACTATTATCGTTACACTGACAGTAGCAGTAAGATTTAATTTCTCTTCATTATTTATCATTTTGTTCTCACATTCTCAGCAGCAGCAACCCCCTCCTTCACTGTCAGAGTTGGAGATGAAGTCACTTTGCCTTGTGAACATGTGATTGACAGTCACAATAGTAATAGTAATAGTACTACCTGGGTTTTCAGTAAATTAGAAAACACACCAAAAGTAGTGCTGATTGGTCGTGGGCGGATTGCTGAAAACGCTAAATCAGACAGACTGAGTGTTACAGAGAAATGTTCTCTGGTTAAAAAGAAGGTCACAGAGGAGGATGCTGGTCTTTACACCTGCAGACAGTTCAACAAATCAGGACAACAACAAGGTGAAGACGCTTTGGTTGAACTGTCCATTGTCACCAGTGAGTATTTACATCATAATGTTTTCATGTTAGAACGATATACTGAAACCTTACAATAATTCTGGTTATAGTAATGAAGTATATTTAACTCTCTCTCACAATATCTCCATCACCAGTGACTGAACATAACAGTGCTGACGACGTGACGTTACACTGCTTTGTGTCGACATATGAACGGTGTCAACACACAGTGAAGTGGCTGTTTCAGTCTAAATATGTGGAAATAGATAACCAAGATTTGAGGACATCACAGTCTCCTTGCTACACCTCTGTGACCGTTCCTACTTCTCATTTTAGTTACACATCAAGGTATCAGTTCTTTAGGTGTGAAGTGACTGAAGGAGACAAAGTGCAGGAGTTTCCCTTCAGCCCTCAGTCCTCAAGTGAGAAACCAGGTGAGAACATGTTGAGCTGTTTAAATTCATTTCAAACTGATGAGAATAATTACCTAAAAAATTAGTTTATTTTATGGATTGGATTTGTGTGTTGAGCTGTGTTCATCTGTTCAGGTGAGGAAACAATAACAACAACAGAATCATCAAAACAAAACCAAGTGTAGGATTCCCTTAGGGTACAGATTTGATCATTGGCAAATTATCAAAGATGTTTTATCAATATTAATAAAGTTATGAATATGGTTATTAATAACTTTATCAAATCGACAAACAATCAAAACGGGGCACCACCCTGCTAGTCAGGGACCAATAATCAAACATCCTTTTTCAAGGATCCACCGAAATAAAATCCACTTTCTCCAGAAAATGAAAGTTGAGCACAAGCGCTTGCGCGTCTCCTGTTAGCAACCGAGTTGCAAGTGAAGAACCAAGATTTTCGTAGGGTCAGGTTATTTATAGGTTAAGGCCCCCTGCTGTTTTTATGGTCCCGCTGAACCAATAGGAAGACTCGAAACTCTTGACAGGGTGAAAAACTACAGTTCTGTAGTCCTTTGACTTCCTGCCAGTTGTGAGGCGTTTCCCTTCTGGCTGGCATTTTCACATAGAGGTGTGAATTAACCAGGCTTTGAAGTTTACATACAGGCCAAGATTCTTTTGTCTTGGTGACATGTTCCTTTGTCTCTGAGCATATGTGTGTCCTGTATCCAGAGGTCAGTTTAATATGAGGCCTTTTGGTTAAAATCAGATTTAACCAAGCTCTTGGTCCCCAACACAAGCAAGTTCCAATGATGCCTCACCAAATTTACAAGGTAGGGACTCTCACTCTCACTCTCTGTTATTTTCTTATTCCGTCAGTATCTAGAAGTGAGAAAAGTGTTTTGACCCGGCTCTGGGATCATGACAAATAGGAGTCTAAACATGTGAGCAGTTAACCAAAGCAAATACATTGTATTTAACCAGTGGCGGTTCTACATTGAATTACACCAAGGGCGAGCCCCCCCAGCCCCCCCCTTTTTTTTTAAGTTCTCGTGCCGCCCCCCCCACCCCCATGTGTCATGAAAATATGACGCCCTGGGCAGCTGCCTGGTTCGCCCGCGCCAAAACCCACTACTATATTTAACAAAGGTAAATGTTACACAAATGGTTGAATCCAACAAAGTATGCTGGCAGGAAAACATGTTGCCATGTAAACTAGAATAAACTGTATAGTAAACAAAGGAACTTCAAAATAATATGACATAGTGCCAGGGGAAAGGGAGAGAAACAGATGAGGATGGGGCGGGTTTTAAGCAACCTGCAGACAGCAACCGAGGCCTGTACTACCAAGCAAGATTTGGCGTTAACGAGGTAACTTCAGGTTCAACCCAGGGTTTTCTGTACCACGAAGGTGGATCACTTGTTACCGGGTTCAGTCGCCGTGGGAACTTACGCTGAACACGTAACCTGGTCGGGATCAGGTTATGTTGGAGATCAGAGATCAACCGGTGTTAAAGCACCGCCTACTGACCAATCAATACTCAATTGATAACGGCGTCACCATTCCTAGAAGATCAGGTGGAGCTCGATGTGCAGAGAGAGAAAAAAAAAAAAAAAAAAAAGAGAGAGAGAGAGAGAGAGAGGTGCGCTCATAAATTTAAAACATTTAGAGACCGACAACCCCATTAACATTCCCTGATGGGTATTTTTATGAAATATATAGATTTTAATGGGGGGGAATAACATATAGGCTATTTTTCGGCTTCTTGTGCTCTTGTGGCTTTCTTCGTGTGTTGCCAATGCGCACATCGGTTTGAATTATGTTTTTATTTTTTTTTATTTGCTCTCATGATCGCTTCCACTGCCAGGGTTGCAACTGAAATAATAGGCTAAAGCAACGGCAGTTCATGGAAAGCACAATTATGGTCAGATCTAGTGCCTGACTGATGGGGAAGTGAAATTGATAAGCGCTGTAATTTATGCATTCACAGTGTGACCTTTTTTGCCAGCTTTCCTTCCTGTTTTAGGAAGCAGCGACTGTACTGCGTTTTGCCTGCAAAACCGTGTTTGTGTTCTTCATATTTATGTAGAATTATAATTTGCTGTTATATAAAATATTCAGCTCTGGTAGATGTTTGCGATTGGTCGTGCTGTGCAAACACCGCCTCTTGTATGTGAACGCGCGTGTTGCTGGATTGGGAAACCCTGGGTTGATTGAACTAGTTGTTAACCAGCGTCGTGACGTTAGGTTGTTAGGGTTAGTGAAGCCGGGTTACTGAACGAAATCCAGGACATGTTGATCTTGATTCGTAGTACAGGCCTCTGCTGCCTTCAATTCCTCAATCACCTCCAATCAACGAGGACGCAGTAACACTGGAAAACTAACACATGAAAAACAAACGTTGAGATCCTTTTTTTTTTTTTTTAGCAAAATTGAAATTTTGAATGACAAACATAATTTTGTGCATTCTGGAGAATTTTTCTGCCACAATTTGTGCTTTTTGTGCATCAAATTATAGGGCAAATGTCTTTATTTATGTAAAGGGGGGGGTTACAATGGCCAGTTTTGATTATTGGGGGTTTGTAACAACACCCCCTTTGGAATTTACACCCATGCACAGCAGCAACAAATACAACACACAAGCCCTGGCAGAGACCGAAACAACTAAATTCACAGTTGGCAAAGAACGTTCAGACACTGATGTTGATGTGTTGAGCAGTTTGGGGTTTTCTGATTTTGATTGCTTCATTAGTAACTGGTTGAATGTTTTGAAATGCTCCCCACCATGGCTGTTGACCAATCAGTATTTTGAAATGTTCCTTATATTCACACAGACCCACACAGAGAGATGCAAACAAACCTTTTGAAAGAGACAAAAGGTTGAATTATCTCAACTTACAGTCATGTAGCCCTTCAACTTTTGCTTTATGCATTTGGTCACACCAAATTTTTTATTTTTATTTATCCAGGTAAGTCGATTGAGAACAAATTCTCATTTGCAATGACGATGTACGCTGATGTATCACAGCGTGCGCTTTCTGCTATAGCGCCGATAACTCTACTTTTGCAAATGTACGTACATCTGGCCCTCAGAAGCACAACAGTGAAGCACTGTAGCAGGTAATAATCAGACAGTAACTGAGGGTTTGTGTGTGTTGTGTTTCACAGGTGAATAATGATCAAGCTGAAGATGATGGCGTGGTGAACTATGGAAACTTTATAGAGCCTTCCTTCTCTGTCAGACTCCCCTGATCAATAACTCTTGTTAACTTTCTTAAATTATCTTCTAGCTGCAGATTTCAGAACTGATTTTAAGATGTACTGCTTGTTATTGAAGCTCCAGCAGCTTGTGCTCAGTTTGATGTTTGTCTCTTCTTGTACTTGTTACATATTAAGGACCACAACAAATTTTTAGCCAACAGAGTGAGGACATTTTGGCTGGTCCTCACATTTCAAAGGCCTGTTTGAGGGTTAAGACTTGGTTGTGAGTTTCAGGTCAGAATTGGGTTTAGGTTAGACATTTAGTTGTGATGGTTGAACACAAAAAAACACATCTTACTCAATTAAATGTACAATGAGTGTGCGTCTCTCCTCCGATGATTTCCTCACGTCTCTCACGTGCCTGCTTGGTGGGAGGAACTAAGACGCGAGGAAGGGAGACAAGTAGAGGAGTCGAGAAGGCAATTTAAGTGACATGAGGAGCACCTAATGTCTAATATCACAATGTCTGTTGTCAGTTGTGTGTATTCCGGCTCATTCTGCCTCTCTGTCCCCCCTCTTCAGCCACATTTCCACTTTTAACAAGAGCCTTCAGAATCATTCTTTACCTGTCCACCAGATAACCTCACACTTTTCTCCTTTCATCCCACATTGTGCCACTCCCATCTGTCCTGCAATCACCTCAACTCTCCTCACCTGAGCTTTCCCTTTATCTCCCACCTGCACCTCATTTAGTCATCACAGCAGCAGATAATAGAGAGGCACAGAGTGTGTGTGTTTCCAGCCTTAATGGAGTCAGTACAGAAAAGTCTTCTCTTTATTCTATCTGATAACAATATAATCTGCAAATAAAGAAATGTTCACCACTTCATTCTACACTGTGGTTTCTGATTCCTTCATGTACTAAGAGTCATAATGGAAAGTGAATATTCTTTACTGCCTCTACTAGAAGTACATCCTCCCTCCTCTTGTCCACTTCTAGTAGTGGAGCTTCCCTCTGTTGGCTTGAACAGCTCTGTTCTCACTGAGAACTCAAATGTGTCTGAAAACAGATAGAAATGCTCCCAAAGTTACCTGAGAATCAACAGAAATATAATAACTCAGGCTACGTTCAGAAGTTTGGGATGCACATGACCTCCTACTGTGATCTAATATCGATGTAAAAACATTTCACACATCTTAAACGTCCAACTAGTCGTCTCTGCAGTGTGTCCCATTCTGCCTCTCTGTCCCTCCAGACACATTCACACTTCCTCAAACCAGTTGACTGCCATTCTCTTCCTGTCCACCAGATGTCCTCTGACTTTTTCTCCTGTCCCAGTCGCCTCACTCAGTTCAGTCAGGACTCTCATCAGTGTTTTAACCGTTTGTTGAAACTAGTCTCAGTGAGCCCAAACCTTCCAGGGGTTCAATTAGTTTTCAACACAACTCAATAAGTGTCGCTTTGTCCTAATAAAGTGTGGACTGTCTGTGTGTTTCTGATGTTAATCTGGTCCTCATTAGAGGGTAAAACCTGCAGAGCTCTGCTGCTGGTGTTACCCACACTGTAAAAAAAAAAACTGTGAAAAAACGGTAATATTCCGGCAGCTGGGGTGCCAAAAAATTACCGTAAATATAACGCAAAACAATCCTAGAATAAAATACAGTAATTTTCCATAATGACATAACAGATTGTATCTTTAATCTTACATTAAATCTTATGTAATTATTGGGCTTTTAATGTTTAAAAAGGACATATACACCTTTAAAACAATTAAATTACCTATAAATACGTAATACGCAGTCAAAGCTATATAATACAAATATTATGGCGCTTAAAATTGTGGAAAAGTGCCACTATTATTTCAGTTTTATAATATAATTTTATGTAAAAATCGTGTTTATTTAATAAATATTTAATGTAATAAAGCTATACATCATCCACAAAACATTTGATTTAACTTTAAAAAAAGGTCTAAATACTTTTGTAAAACAGATAATAAGCTTTATATTTACAACAATCTACCCTTAATTTTAGATCATATCAAGTTTATTATACGTTTTTACATGGAAATTTACATATAAATCCTGTGTATTTAATAGATTTTTAATGTGAAAAAAAGCATATTCTGCCATAAATACAATGAATTTAAGTATAATTACAGCAATCTATCATTCATTTTTAAAATTTATTAAGTATTATATGAGTATTTATATGTAATTTTCCATAAAGATCATGTATATTTAATTAATCTTCAATGTTAAATAAGCATACTTTGCCATAAAAACAATGGATTCGCCTTTAAAAAGAAAAGAAAATACTGTTTTAAAACAAGTATGTGTGAGTAAAATTAGAGCAATCTACCATTAATTTTAGAGCATATTAAGTATAATGACTTTTTAATATGCAATTTTACATACAAATCATGTATATTTAATTTATCTTTAATGTTAAAAAAAGCATACTTTGCCATAAAAACACTGGATTTACCTTTGTTTTAAATGTCCAAATACTGTCAAAGAAATATTGATTATAGCAACAATCTGCTGATAATTTTGTCAAATATCATAACACTGCTATAATAATGATAACTAAACATATATTTATAAACATTCAACCTGCAAATGTAATGGACAATTTCAAAAATATCAAGCTATAAAAGAATAGTGAAATGACAAACTATAAAAAGATTTAGCTTAACAATAACAGCTCTTAGAAACAACCAGGACACAGTTACTACTGTTCAACATGTATTTATTCTGTTGACCAACAGATCAGAATAGAAAACAGTTGCTGCTCTAGCAACATACTTGCCTACAAAGCTTATCATTGGCATGGCTACATACTGCTAGCAGTCCAACAATTGGCGCTGTGGGCTGAAAGTTCAAGAACAGTTTACAGTAGGTTCAGCTAATGTTCCCAGTGAAATTAAAAGACTTGAAACTAAAAAACAAGCTACATACAATTTAAAAGTCTGTCTGGTACTGCAGGGCCTTTAAAAACTAGCCCGTTTTGGAAAGATAAAATAAAATTTTATTCCAGGTTCAGTGCAATGTAATTTTTGCTTCCACTGTTACTGCAGTAACTTAACTGAAGGTACTGAAGTAGCCTATAATTTTAAAGTAGTAACTTTGTCCAGTACTGTGAACCAATTCTATACTTAAAATATGGTACAATGTGTACCTAGTATTCACAGTGGTAGTATCTGACAACAATTAAACACCACTCAAGAATACAGTAGTGAGACCAACATGAACTGTGCATGAGAAAGAACTAGGGACATTGGATTGCAATGGGCTCCCTTCTGAAAAGTGTTTCTTTTTACTCCCTCCATTCATAGTCCGCAATTTTTGTTATCAGGGAAAGAACCTTTGGACTGACCGCCAGCTGCTTTCTGGTAGCATTGTTCTCCACTCTTGATCCCTTGTCTGGGTTGATCTTGAGGCATCTATCAAATGAAATACATCAAACAATTTCAGTAATAAAATGTGGACTCCTGCGTACCTTATATCCTGACATGAGGACGAATAAGGAATAAATTGGAAAACATACGTATGTGTCAAATTCAACATTTGGATTTATTATGTAAAAAAGAAAATGGTACAATGTGAGAATTCACCTGTCAAATTCATACTAAAAAGGAGGCACCAGGGGTGGTTTGGGCCTTGTGTGCCTCAGCAGCACAGTGAGCAACAGGTCCATAAGCCACTTTAATATTATACTCATTAAAGGAACCGCAGACTTCTTGAGAATTTCTTTATTCCCGATACGTACCCCCGGAGTTAGACCAGTCCATACATACCCTTCTCATCTCCGTGTGTACTGTAAAGCTGTCTGATGGCACGGCGGCAGCACCCATAACAGAACATGCAGGTGAATGGTTCCAGTAATCCTACTGCTCGAATAAGTGACAAAATAACACCAACATGTTCCTATTTACATGTTGTGATTTGTAGAGTCTACTATAGTACTATATTCTTCCGCCTGAGAATATAGTTCCTGGTTTGTTTTACGGTTAGAAGATGGCTGTGTCTCATGTTACGTTGTTTTTTGTACACGCTGTGACTCTACAAATCACAACATGTAAATAGGAACATGTTGGCGTTATTTTGTCACTTATTGGGAGCAGTAGGATTACTGGAACCATTCACCTGCCTGTTCTGTTATGGGCTGATGTTGCTGGAGCCGTCAGACAGCTTTACAGCACACACGGAGATGAGAAGGGTATGTATGGACTGGTCTAACTCTGGGGGTTACGGTGAATAAGCTAAATTCCCAAGAAGTCGCCGTGTTCCTTTAATGAGTATAATATAAAGTGGCTTATTAGCGGACCTGCTGCTCACTGTGCTGCTGAGGCACACAAGGCCCCACACACACAGTTGTTGCATCATACACATCTCAGCTGAAACTAGAGGGAGGAGGCATAACTATACGTCGGACTATCACCTCTTGAGATAAAAAGTAGCATAACCACACAGGATGGGCCGGGGTTAGCTTGTTAGCATGCTGTTGCTGTAGAGTGCGTGTTAATACACTTCTTAAAAAGGTACTATGTGTCTAAAGTTTAGTAGGGGAAAAAATGAAAATGAACTTAAAAATGAACAGATTAAGAGAGACTAAGAGCTCTGGTGTCAAGTGTATTAATACACAACCCTCACCGGTTGAGAAAATGTAGTGAAAAGACAAAGGCTGTGACAGCAAGGCAAAGTTGTGAAATTCTGTCCTGTGCAAGGCTCTTTTATTACATTGCATTAGATTTTAAAGGGGTAACTATTTTCTCTGGTCATTCTATATCTGTTTTGATATGGGCAATAAAATGGACTTCTGCTTTCTTACCTCTGCAAGAACTCCAATATTGGCAAACATCAACACAAGAGCATCGGTGAAGGCACTGATGTGACCATTCAAGACAATGGGTCGGTCCACAGAAAGCATGAAGTACTCTGCTGCCAAAGGAGAGCTTCCTGTTGTAAACATACAAAAACGGGATCTGTATTTTTGTGACAAACTGTGCTCAAAGACCATAAAGTCCAGTAATTACAAAAATTTGTAAAGTTAAATTATATTTAACTAAAACACACAAAACACATGAAAAAACATCCATCGCACAAGTGAGCAGGGGTGGGAATCACCAGACAAACAATACAATATTACCATTACATATAAATGTGGGGTAGGTAATGTTGGAGAAACTAGCAATAGATAGCTACAACCGTCATTGGGTTGGGATGTTTTCCAAAATGCAATTAAAAAAACAACCTGTGATTTGTTAATTTATATCAACCTTTATGTGTGACAAAAGTACAAAGAAAAGAACAGTTTTACTGGCCAGCGTAATTATATTTTGTAAAAATAAACATTTATAATTTCATGCCAGCAACCAAACAATTAAGCATGCATCTGTCCCAACTTTTGTTGTGTGCTGCAGGCATGGAATTCCAACTTTGTTTATATATTAAAAAAATACAATTATGCTGGTCAGTAAAACTATTGGAAATCATTTGTCTGTACTTTTTTTTTTAAATAGGGTTTGTTGTAGTTTTTAAAAGTATCCAACTGAAAAAAATCCCACTGAAAAAGACTTATCACAGTTTTTGAATGGGCATTGCACCTCCTCTCTTTTTGAAGCATGAGATTTCAGGTGACACAAAAGATCTTTCAGATCAATCCTACAGTGAGTAAGTTTACATTTAAATGATCCCTGCAAAGTCTCACACTGTGACACAGAAGATGCCTGCCGATGATGACAGAAAACATGACATTATAATTTCTAAAGTGAGACCTGCTATGCAACATGCATACTGGTAATGAGCCTCATTTCTGTGTAGCCCTTGATGTTGTACATAACCTTTTAGGGTTTTCACAGAAACACCACACATGTGACAAGTGTAATCTATGAACATGGCGAAACACTCACCTCTTCAGATTACTTTGAGGTCAGCAAATCTGTTGAGAGACAGAAAATAAAGTATTTGAGTGCATAGGCAATCTTAATTAAGATATCTGTCAAAATTAAAATTTCGTTGGAAACTATTGTGTGCAAGTAACGTTAGCTAGCTAAATAGGTAAAACAGTTAACACTATCTCAACCTAAGGTTAGCTACATTATACTAGTGAGCCAACACTTCACTCATAACGTTGGCTACCTAACGTTACAGTAACGTTGCTTAATTTACTTGTTACTACTGTTAACAACGTCGAGGTTCAGGTCACAAGTTACAGAATTGCACGTTTGCCAAGCTGGAGTAAAGTCAAAGTTGGTAAATGATTAACAAGCTAACATTTTGCTAACTAAAGTTACCAAGCTTGAGTTGGTAACGTCAGTTAGTTATACAGTTTATATTTCGGGCTACGTACCTTGCAGTTCTTGTTCACGTGCAGACTGTCAATGGTATCTTTGCATCCTGAATTTGCGCGCGTTGCACATAAAAGTCGCTCTCTTCCAAACTGTCTCAAACACTATGATAACGTAAAACAGCCGCGCTCCTCTGGCTCACACTGTATCTCTACCGGTCTCTACGCTGTATCCACCGGCTTTCTAACGTAACCCCTCCCACTCAAACATTGTTCTTTAAAATGATTGGAAGTTTCACACGTTTAGAGTCACATGTCCCAAATCTCTGCTCCTTGACTTTGCTGAAATGAGACTTTTTGTCTTTTGAAGTTGACCTGAAGTTGCCCCTCTGTCTGCACCTGGCAGATCCGTTAAGGACTCTGAATTCTGATTGTCTACAGAATGGTTCCTGATTTAACCCTTTCAAGTCTTTCGTGCTGTTTCATATATTTCCAAGATATTCAATCCAAGAAGTTGTTTACAATTCCTCACATGGAAAAGCCTCTTCATGTGGTTGAATTTAAAAAAACACCAGTCTGCTTCTTACTTTTTTTAAGAATTTTGTTGTTCCTGCAAAATATCCCACTTTCACTGTCCAGATTGCAATTCATGAAGGCAGACAGACACATATGAAATTATAAATTCTGAATGACAGAACATTATAAAATGTTTTAATGATGTAACACACAGAGTGGTTATTTTGAAAGTAGCTAGTACCAATGGTTTGTCGTGTGTTTAGACCACAGATTTTTTGTGTGACTCAGACCAGATGTTATAACAATAAGTCACATAAAAATGTATCTTTTCTAGTTCGAATTTGGGCTGCGTAATCAAAATGAGATACAGCTAGTCTTTTTTGAGATGTGACATCAGTCTTGACAGTCTAATCAGAATTCATGGCGACTTTGATGTCACTCTAGATCAGGGGTCTCTGAAGTGATCTCTGAGCAAATGTGCCGAAGGGGCTGAAGCAAGCGGCAACCTCCAGTTACTGTATTTTTTTACTTAAGTGCGAATTATCAGACAGCTTTAATGTACTATTTCTTTCACATAAACACATGAAAAGGTTCAAAATAGGTTGGTAATGATATTACAAAAGTACATTTTGAGAATATTGCCCTTTCTTAGAGTGCTTTAATGCTGCTGACCACAAAAATCATGTGGAATGTATTTGCATCCTCTTTCAGGCTGTGGCCAGTTTACACTACAGTCTAATTTGCGGCACATTTAAAAATAGGACAGTCAATCAAAAACATGTGATATGGGAAATAAAAAGAGCCTGCAGTGTAGAGTGTAAAAGTTACATTTTTTTAAAAACACAACCGAAGTGCTTGACTGATGCATCCATGCCCATATAATACCCAAAACAACATACTAACAGGCCAGCCATCATATCAAGTTATATTGTCCCATCACAACTAACCTTTCAAGAGTTGATTATGTTTTAATGAAAGTAATCATGCTATGTAGGAAGCAGGAGATACATATGTATGGAAATAATCTCAAAAATCAAGACCTGTATATTTGTTTCTGTCAGGTAAAAGTATCCATTTAATCAGAGCTACCAGAGATTTCTGATAATAAGCATAGGTTAAGTCAGAGTTCTGAGGAAATGCCAGATACAAAACACACTTCAAAAGTGCACAGAAATTATACATAAATATATTTTACATTTGACTTATTTAGCGTGACGGCTTTTATCCAAAGTGACTTACAATTGTTATTATATTTCGAGGTCACATCTCTGGAGAAACTAGGTAAACCATTTTGTTCAGGGCACAATGGTGGATGTATCGGAGTGGGATTTGAACCCAGGTTTCGCCACACCAAAGGCATATGTCTTTATTGAGTTTGTGCACAGTTAGTTGAAGTATACTAAAACACAGTAGCCAGAAATATTTTATTATAACCTGGTGAAATACTGGTAAAAATATTCAATATTTACAATATTTGCAGTGCTTTTATGCTTTTTGTCAGTTTACACAATAATATCTAATAGGTTATAATGATTTGCTTAAAAGAAAAAGCAACATAGTGTGTGAAGTGCTTTATTGGATGGCATCAATCTTCAATCAATCTTTATTTGCATTGGATATATATACAATTAAATGAGAAACTTCCATTTTCATAATCACAGGCTATAGAGTCATCTCTCATTTTAACAGAGACAGTGGCTTTAGGGTTCCGGGTTTGCGCAGACAGGCGGTTATTTGAAAATGGAATGAAGCCCACCCACGGCATCTCTCATGAACAGTGGTTCGAACAGGCCCCACACTCCAGTCCAGTCGGGTGACGGGTGGCAATGATTTGTATGATTCGCCTGCGGAGCAGCGGTGCGTTTGTAGTTCACAAGTAGGTAGTCGGTTATGTGGTCTTCTTGGGAAACTTTCTGTGACCGTTAAAGTTACAATTGACTGTTTGAAATGAACAATGTCAAGGAAAAATAGATTCAGAGACTGTGCAGCAACGGGAGGGTGTACGATGAGTAAAACAGCCACAATCCAGTAAGGAAGAGTTTTTTCAACGAGGAAATTTTTTGCGATGTGAAGAGGAGGAGTTGGGGCGCCATTGAAGGATGGAGCAGCACTGAACACATTTCATGTAAGTGTTTTAATAAAGAAAATGCTTTCTATTCACTAACAACATATTCAGTTCTTTAAAGATCGGTAGCAAAGATTTACAGAACGGTATTAGGCACTAGTGATAATAAAAGTTGCAAAAACGAATCTCCTTCCAAGTTAAGCTAACCTTAATGTTAGCTTATCCAAAGTGACATACACTTGTAACGTTAAGGTTTGTAAGTTCGCAAAGCATCTGAGGCTTGTAGCGGTTTATTTTTAATGTTAAAATTAATATGATGCATCTTGAAAAACATGACATTTCACTGTGGACATGTCCGGAAGCTCTGCTGCCTTTATGACAGTGGAGTGCACTGCATATGTAAGATTAACTTGCCGATTCCACAGGCATACAGTTAAACCAGTGCCACAAACACATGGGAAGAAATGCTTTACGCGGCATTTTAGCTATCTCATTTTATGTAAATATGTTGTGTATATCTTAATGACTAATCTAATATGCATTCATATCTAATAATGACAGCAAAAATAATGTCTCGTTATTGAGGGTTTAACTATACTTTTTGTTCTGTGCTTGTATGCAGAATCAAGAAGACCCAGCCAGCCACCTCTTCACCTGAGGAGAAACTGCCCAGCCCTGTCTTCCCCAGTCAAATAACCATTCCATGTGGCAGCAGCATGGTGGGTGGACAAGTTCCAGGTGCCATGTGGAAAAAATAAAGGCCCCTTTCTTAAAAGAGCCATTGATGCTGGTAAGAGGCCTTCTAGAACTTCATCTTGAACAGTTGTAAAGGTTACTTATTTGTTGTGAACAGAGTAGGCCTACAATATTTAATCCTCCACAATTCCATAGTAGTAATCTTGGGTTCATCAGGTAAACTTAGTATGAAAGGCTGACTAACATCCCAAAATATGTTGCAGCTGCTGTTTCAGAAGTTTTATGAAATTTGAATTTAGCTTTCATACAATCAAGAAATGTGAAATCACTGTCAAACATAAACCTCTCCAATTTGGCAATATTAAAAAAGCTTTGACTTTACGCGACAACATAGACTGATTATCTGCGTTTCCTATAAATTACCAAGACTATGGTGGCCCGACACAGCCTAATCTTGTTCCATCATAGTTTCCAAAATTAACCGAAACTATTTTTAAGCTTTGCTCTTTAGTAGTTCCGTTTAACATTCAGATTGGGGTCAGTGAAGGCAGTGATAACATAAGACCTTATGACTTTGGTGTGGAGAAGACCGCGTGTTTCTATTCTGTCACTGCAACAAATACATTGGTTAATTTGAGCAGGAGGTTATAGTTGATGTGTGTGAGCCTCTGACATACACTCACTGGACACACAATCAGGTACTCTTTGCTAGTACCAGTCAAGACCCCTATTACCTTCAGGAACTGCCTTAATTCTTTTTTGGCAAACAATATGTTGGAAACATTCTAGAGATTTTGGTCCATTAATGCGACATGATAAATCACACAGGTGAGTTGATTTGTCAGCTGCACATCCATGATGTCAAAGGCTGTTGGAAGCCTGAACCATTGAATGCTACTAAGGCAGGATGGATCCAATGGCTTCATGTTGTTTACGCCAAGTTCTAACACACCATCTGAATGTTTAAAGCAGGCTGAAATCGAAGACTCATCCAGACCAGAACAGCTTTTTTCAATCTTCTATTGGTCCAGTTTTTGAGTCCGTGCGACTTGTAGCCTCAGTTTCCTGTTCTTAGCTGAGAGAGAGGCACCGGTGTGGCCTGCTTTGTAGCCCATCTGCTTTAGTTTGGATGTATTGTGCGTTTAGAGATGAAAGTATTCTGCATACACTTGGTTGCAGTGATGCATCGATAGTAATGTAGCGTTACATCTAATCTGACCACTTTTCAGTAACGAGTAATCAACGTTATATCCTGGAAACCAGTAATCAGATTAAAGTTACTTATCCAAGTCACTGTGCGTTACTTGTCATTTTCATCCGAAAAAAATATATATTTTTGCTTTCTTCTTGCATCTCGGGGAGGAGTCGCATTGACAGTTCACGTGTACCACAAGCGACACACAAACGTAAACAACAATAGAGGGAGAGGAGAGAGAGCGCGGCGGAAATAGAGTCAACTACTTTTGAGTTTGTGTCGGCTAAAAGACGGCAATATTAAAGGTTGGTTGTAGGCACTCTGTGCTGGTGGCGACAAAGTGCTATCTAGCTCCAAAAAGACTTACGTCAAATTTGAAGAAACATTTGGAGTTGCAGCTGCAGTCAAACTTACAGAGCAAGTCCAGTAAGGTGGTGCGAGAGATAGGGTGGGGAAAGAAATGATACACAGACTCCAAGTATCGATCTTTTTACGCTGATATATATGTGTTGGTCAGTCTGTCTGCTGACAATCCCCATTTTGCAGCAATACAATTGAAGGGAGATGAACAGGAAACACAGAAATGTATCTTTTTAGATACAAAACAAATGTTGATAAAATTGTCGCTACATTGGGACATCATTTGCAAACTTCAGGGAAAGAACACTAAAGTTGGAAAAAGGCTAATAGAATTGCAATATATCGCTTGAGAATATTTAAATATGTTTAAATCGCAATAATATTGTATCGTGACATAAGTATCATGATGATATCGTATCATTCGAGGCCTCTGGTGATTCCCACCCCTAGTCGCGAGCAGGAGGTCCCCACCACCTTAAACAATAAAGCTGGACTCCGGGTGATAAAACCAGTAAGTGGGGGAGAGTTGAAGAAGTTGGTTGGGCAGTAGGCCTAGTATGTTGTAGAGGAAATTTGCCTTTAAACACCGTTGACTGGTCTCTTCCGTGCCATAATAAACTAGATCCTACTACAGTACACCAAGCTGCCTCACAGTAAACCGGTTGTCATTTTTATGTTGAGGCTGTAGGTGTTATGACGGGCTTCCGCTGAATGTAACTAATAAAGTAACCGTTACTTTTAAAATCAAATAATCTGTAAAAATTAACTAAGTTACTTTTCAAAGTAACTGTGGCAACACTGCTTGGTTGTAGCAATTGGTTGTTGAGTTAATGTTGGCTTTTCTGCAAATAAGACCAGTCATGATATCCTCCTAACATCAAATGATATTTTGTACAATATGTGAACACACATTGAATATGTATTCCTTTTCAGGGATGTTGGAGACATACCAGGAAGATGCAGTATCTGGTAGCAGTGGTCAATGAGGAGCAGAGCCTGCAGGAATCACCTTTTCAAAACTCACCCGTCATTCATACTCAACCATCAGGTTTTAATGTGTCTGAGGCCTTGAATAGCCTTCATGACCATAGGTGAGGTAGGGAAACTAAAATCCGGATCGGTAGATCGAGATTTTGCCTCTGGCTCAGTTTCTTTTCGCTTCGCCAACGTGCTTATAGATGGAATGTAATAATGCGACCGCTGCCGATTCTAATTAATCTCCGCTCCATTGTCCCCTCACTCGCGAACAAAACCCTGGGCGGTAATTTTGAACTCTTCACTTGTAAGGACTCATTCCCTCTAATTGAGAAGGCATTCCATCGGTTTCCTGCTGGAGTGTCCATACCTCGGGATTTAGAGGTAAGCAACTCATCCCAACTGCCACACTCAAGCCAAGTAACCGATCCAGTGAGTGCTGAATAACGCGAGGGCCGATGATGCCATCAGGACCACATCATCAAGCAGCGAAGGAGATCCCCAGCCCATCAATCATAGGGAACCCTTCCCCACCTCGACTACGCCCCTGGAGCATCCTGTCCATAACATGGACAGGACAAAGCGCGAAATTCCGGCGAGGCTAACCCTCACCTGAAAAGAAATGTAAACTGTAATTTTGTGAAGAATCACCGAACAAGTAACGTAATTCGAAGTGGAAACTCCACCATTGGCTATTTAATACTTTTTTAATAAATAAAAACTGAAAAGTGGGCGTTCTAATTCAGCCCTTTTACTTTCAGTGCAGCAAACTCTCTACAGAAGTTCGAGGATCCGAATGATCCAATGCTGGACCTTAAATGACTAAATGATGATAACAGAATCCAGCTGTGTGTAATCAAGTCTCCTGTGATAAATGCACCTGCTCTGTGGATAGTCTCAGAGGTCCGTAAAAGCTTAGAGAGCATCATGAAGAACAAGGAACACACCAGGCAGGTCCGAAAGATATCGTTGTGGGAGAAGTTTCAGCCGGATTTGGATACAAAAAGATTTCCCAAGCTTTAAACATCCCAAGGAGCACTGTGCAAGCGATAATATTGAAATGGAAGGAGTATCAGACCACTACAAATCTACGAAGACCCGGCCGTCCCTCTAAACTTTCAGCTCATACAATGAGAAGACTGATCAGAGATGCAGCCAAGAGGCCCATGATCACTCTGAATGAACTGCAGAGATATACAGCTGAGGTGGGAGACTCTGTCCATAGGACAACAATCAGTCGATACTGCACAAATCTGGCCTTTATGGAAGAGTGGGAAGAAGAAAGCCATTTCTTAAAGATATCCATAAAAGTGTCGTTTAAAGTTTGCCAAAAGCCACCTGGGAGACACACCAAACATGTGGAAGAAGGTGCTGTGGTCAGATGAAACCAAAATCAAACTTTTGGCAACAATGCAAACGTTATGTTTGGCGTAAAAGCAACACAGCTCATCACCCTGAACACACCATCCCCACTATCAAACATGATGGTGGCAGCATCACGGTTTGGGCCTGCTTTTCTTCAGCAGGGACAGGGAAGATGGTTAAAATTGATGGGAAGATGGATGGAGCCAAATACAGGACCATTCTGGAAGAAAACCTGATGGAGTCTGCAAAAGACCCCCAGACTGGGACGGAGATTTGTCTTCCAACAAGACAATGATCCAAAACATAAAGCAAAATCTACAATGGAATGGTTCACAAATAAACATATCCAGGTGTTAGAATGGCCAAGTCAAAGTCCAGACCTGAATCCAATCGAGAATCTGTGGAAAGAACTGAAAACTGCTGTTCGCAAACGCTCTCCATCCAACCTCACTGAGCTCGAGCTGTTTTGCAAGGAGGAATGGGCAAAAATGGCAGTCTCTCGATGTGCAAAACTGATAGAGACATACCCACGGACTTACAGCTGTAATCACAGCAAAAGGTGGCGCTACAAAGTATTAACTTAAGGGGGCTGAATAATTTTGAACGCCCAATATTTCAGTTTTTATTTGTTTAAAAGGTTTGAAATATCCAATAAATTTCGTTCCACTTCATGATTGTGTCCCACTTGTTGTTGATTCTTCACAAAAAATACAGTTTTATATCTTTATGTTTGAGGCCTGAAATGTGGCAAAGGTCAAAGTTCAAGGGGGCCGAATACTACTTTGCAAGGCACTGTAGTTCTTTTGTAGATTATGGTTAACTTGTGTGTGTTGTAGCAGTGTTTTGCCATTGAGAATGACGTTTCGGCTAGTGACGTAGAAAGCCCTGCAGATTTTGAACAGCTCACCTGGAGACTGAAGGCAGGATACATTCAGAAACCCGTATCTCACTCAAAACAGCATGGATGTTGTTTTTTTTAAGTTTTGTTTTGTATGCGGTACAAGCACCAGGGACACAAAATAACACCCCAAATCCCAGAAAATGTGATATTTTTTAATAATATGGGCACACGCATGTATTTTCACGGATTTCCGTTTCCTTCCGCTTTTTTTTGTTGGAATTTTAAACTTCGGTGGATTTGTGAGGACTATGGTTAATTGCTCCTCAGATCTCTTCAGGGTAAATGCAGACAGCTAGCTAGACTATCTGTCCAATCTGAGATTTCTGTTGCAACGTGACTGCTTCAGCAGCTCTGTCAGGCGCTTAGCACCGCCCAAGATGATTGTGATTGGTTTAAAAGAAATTCCAATAAACCAGAGCACGTTTTTCTCCCATCCCAGAATGCTGGATGGAGTAGCCAGACCCTCCTCTGCTCCACAGCGTGTGGATGGTCTGACGAAGTGAGACTATAGAGTAGTTGACCCTGATTACTGAATGTCTGCACCTGCTGATTTGCTGGTGTTTGTTAATGTTTCACTTCAATCTTTTGCCTGTAACTTCCTGAAGAAGAATGGACGCCAAAACGCGTTGAAGTGATGTTTTTAATGTTATTCTAGAGAGAATGGACCAGATGGATTAAAGGCATTTTACATTTTTTCCTAAAGACGAAGTGCCTTGGATTATTACTTGATGCCTACTTACTTTCTGAAAAACAAAACTGGCCTTTCAATGTAGGCTAGTAGAAAATAGACAGCGATCAAGAAAATTATTGATTTAATTTTGAAGAACTCAGTGACAGCATGAATAAAGCTGGAGTACAAGTCTTTCTCTGGAATCAAAGACATGGATACTTTGAATAAGGACTGGTTTAATCTGCTTTAATCTGCTTTTTCTCTTTAAAAATAGCTACATTTTCCCAAAAGTGGACTATTTCTGTGTTCTGGTGAACACCTTGGATCCTATGAAAACCGGCACCAGTGTTTTCATATCTGCAGAAGAGAAACAATGTCTACACAGAAATCAGACAACATTGGACACCGCTTTTCTTTTTTTTCAAAGTCGACTAACTTGGTCTCCACTGCCTTTGGAGAAACCAGGTTTTTCTCTCTGAACTGCTGACGAGCGATCCGGACTTCATTCTGTTTTACCGCGGAGAATCCATGGACAAACGAACGAACGCACACAGTAAGAGGCTTGAGGTTTCTGGGCAGAGAAAACAGTGTGTTTATTAATATTAGTAACTGCTAATGCTGCAACTACTGTTGCACACTTTGATTATTAATCTGGTTTTGGAATGACTGAGTCCGATCTATCAACATATCAACATATCAACAATGTCCCGTGATCTAGGACTTTCACGGGACATTGTTGATATGTTGTGTTGAATAATGAAGCTTGTGTGAAACTGTAATTGCTATCCTTCTAATTCTCCCGCTGACGAGGAGATGCTTACTGTACTGAGCTAGAAAATAACCGTCTGTTTGTCATTCGGACCACAGCACTGTCAGCTGTTGGCTTACTAGAGGCAGAGAGAGATAAACCTCCCCTCGTTAGCAAACTTCTCCGGGCGCCTGCCATAACGTCACGTTGGACAGAGTCCTGAGTGAACGGAGGAGTGTTATCTTCAGAACCTCCAAAATCAAGACTCCAAGTGTTTCTTTTCGCGCCTAAATGTGCTTTCTTTTTCTTACATGCCAAACCAAACACACACACACACACACACACACACACACACACACACACACACATTACGGCTAGCCCATAGACATGCGGTCCCCCTGCCTCTTGATATCGCGTGGTTTAGCTACCCACGTGGTCGTCACCCCGCCCTTCCTCACACAAACACACGACGCACGCACACACACACACACACACTAATAAAGTGTGGACTGTCTGTGTGTTTCTGATGTTAATCTGGTCCTCATTAGAGGGTAAAACCTGCAGAGCTCTGCTGCTGGTGTTACCCACATTCTCACCTAAACACTTCTCCTTCAGTTCTCAGAAACAAACTGCAAAAATAAAATGAGGAACCAACAGGTGTCAGACAGTAAAACCTCATCTTCTGTGTGTTCTTTCAGCTGCTACAGTATCACCATATTACACCACGGACATCAAGAGTGAAATCCTGCTGGGGGAGGAGTTTGACTCTTCACCTGTGTGTTCATGTGTGCTGTCAAACATCACCATGAATCCTGTCTGGTTTCTAATAAACACCATCTGAAGAAAACAAGCTGCATTACTGCAAACATTTATCTTAACCAACAATCTTCGCACGCTCAACTTCCTTAGTCGTCTTTTTCGTCTTTTCAGGTGTGAAAGACGTCAGTGTCACAAATGTCACAAATATTCTTTTTAGGTGTGAAATACGTCAGTGTCACAAATACACCGTGGGACTGGACACAGTGTGAACACCAGACTCAACATGAGATTAATACAGTTTGTTTGTTGCAGCGTTAGATTGGATCAATGAACGAAGAAACATTTAACTATGAGAGAAAAGTATGTGGAAAAGTGAAAATTGAAAAAAAACTTTTTGGCTGTTTGGCGTCTATACCGAATTCAAATAGCCTATCCCTAACCCCAAAAGTCATTATGAGGAAATGACATCATCCTAATTTCAGGAAGTAGATGCAGCATCCCTCGACTAAAGCACTATTTTAGAAACAGTTCTGAGCATCAGAACGAGAGAGAGAAGAAGCGAGACACAGAGAAGCACGATGGAAGAGTTCAAATGGATCAAAATGTCTTTATTTCTGATACCGCTGCTTCACTTTACAGGTAAGAAGACTTTTATCATATATCTATGCAAGGCTCATTAAAAATCAAATGTATCATAATTATTGAATTTACTTTGTTAGCTAAATTTGAAAAATCTGTTTTTAAAATCGTTAGTTTTAGTGAACTCTTGGTAAACAAGGATAAATAAATAATCGTCACACTATGAACACAACAGACATTTATTTTCTCTCATCTTCTTAACAGCAGCAGCTGGAAACAATTCCCCTCCATCACTGTCAGAGCTGGAGATGATGTCACTTTGCCTTGTGAACATGTGATAGACGGTGAGAGAACGTGTGACAGTACTACCTGGCTCTTCAGTCGTTCAGGAATCACAGTGGCGCTACGCTTTGCGGACTTGGGCAGATTAAAGAAAAAGCCAGAGTTAAATCAGACAGACTGAGTCTTAGAGAGAACTGTTCTCTGGTTATAAAGAAGGTCACAGAGGAGGATGTTGGTCGTTACACCTGCAGACAGTTCAGATCAGGACAACATCAAGGTCCAGATACTACGGTTGTTCTGTCTGTTACCAGTGAGTATTTACATCATAATGTTTTCAAATTGTCTTATTTGAACAATATACTGAAACATAATAATTATGATTACAGTGATGAAGTTAATTTGACTCTTGTTGTCTTTTTCTCACAATATCTCCATGTTCACCATTGACTGAAAAGAAGAACACTGATGAGGAGAAACCAGAGGCCTGTACTACGAAGCAAGATTTGGCGTTACGAGCTAACTTCAGGTTCAACCCAGGGTTTTCTGTAGCCTACTACATAAAAACATTATTCAAACCGATGCGCAGTGGCGACCCACGCGCTCAAGAAGCCGATATGTAATTCCCTCCCATTAAAATATATATATTTCATAAATATACCCATCATCCCCCACCCCTCTCTCTCTCTCTCTCTCTCTCTCTCTCTCTGCACCGAGCTCCGCCTGGTCTTCTAAGAACGGTGCCGCCGTTATCAATCGAGTATTGATTGGTCAGTAGGCGGTGCTTTTACACCGGTTGATCTCTAATCTCCAACTTAACCTGCTCCCGACCAGGTTAGGCGTTCAGCATGAGTTACCGCACGCCCATTGAACCCGATAACAACTAATCCACCTACGAGATACAGAAAATCCTGGGTTGAACCTGAAGTTAGCTCGTTAACGCCAAATCTTGCTTCGTAGTACAGGCCTCTGGCCTCTGGTGAGAACATGTTGAGCTGTTTAAAGTCACTTCAAACTGATGAGAATAATGAGCTAAAATATTTGTTTATTTTATGGATTTGAAGTTTTAATATTACATCACAACAGTTTGTTAAGTTGTGTTCATCTGTTCAGAGGGGGACACAAAACCAACAACAACCATCGCCACCACAACAACAGCAATAACAACATCCACACCAGAATCAACAACAATCGCCCCCACAAAAACAACAACAACAACAAAACCAACAACAACAACACCAGAATCAACCACAACCATCACCACCACAGCAACACCAAAATCAACGACAACAACTGAGAGCAGCATTAAAGCAGGTACCAACACAGCAGTATCTGCAGTCAATGCTAAAAACAAAACTAGTGTCTTAATATATTTATGTATCTCTATGAATCTGTTTTTGAAAACATAATATAGCCTTTTTGTACTGAGATATTGAAGCATTGGGACATGTAATTGATTAAATGGATATAATGTGTATTCTCTCACCCTCTTTTTAATTTACAGTTTTTTCAATTGTTTACACACAATTTTGAAAACCGGGTTCTTTTGTCAAAATATAATCACAATTATCCAAACACCACAATCAATTTGCAAAATTCCTAGATTGTTTGCAAAATGAAACACTTCAGTCAAAAATACACACTTCAGTCAAAACATCTTCACATATTTGTAAAAATATGCTTAGTTTTCATTTTAACCAACACAGTTGTCAATGATCATACACTATTGCAGCCAGTTTCACACTGCTGTGATAAATAAAAACACATTTGTAAAAAAAAAAATGTAGGCAATTAGATTTTTGGCCAGACATTCTTATGTAAGAGATAATTTAGGTGACAAAAAATAGTGAGAAACTCACAACATCATTCATGATTTGTTTTGAGATCTAAGGAGAATGTACACAAATACTGTAGGCCAACTATAACCTTACCAAGCACTGCACAACACTTGATGCTGCAGACTGAATATTTCAAGTATTTATTTCAATACTTACAGTATTTCTACCATAATCAGTTTCAGTCATCAACCAACAATGATATCAATTACTGTAAACAAATAAAATCTGTAGACAAATAAAAATTACTGCATGAATTACAGTACATACACTTTGACTCTGAAGAAAAGTAAAGTAAAAGTAAACAGAAATGAAAGAAAGCTACAGTAAAAGCAACAAGAATACTGTAACTATTCGTCTCTCCGTCTGGCTGGATCAGGCCATAAAATTTCATCCACATCACAGGCTATGTCTTCATTGGCAAGGCACCGCTGGAAGAATCGCCTTGTGTGACGAATCCACCCCTGCACTGAAGCTGCTTCAATAAGATCACATGCCTGTTCCATGGCCTGAATGAGGGGCAAACGGTCATATACCTTCCACCGCCACGCTGAAAAAAATTCTTCTATAGGATTCAGGAAGGGGGAGTATGGGGGAAGATATAAAACTTCAAAATCAGGGTGATCATGGAACCAGTTCTGGACCAGAGCAGCCCGATGGAATGGGACATTGTCCCAAACGACAATGTACCGCATCTGGTCCACTTGGTGTAATGCGGTGACAATCTCAAGCAATCGGTCAAGAAATGCAAGTATCAGATTTGCATTATAGGGTCCCAGATTTGCATGGTGGTGGAGGACCCCATTTTGTGTGATAGCAGCGCAAAGGGTGATGTTACCCCCTCGTTGCCCTGGCACATTAGTGATTGCCCTGTGCCCTATTACATTTCTCCCTCTTCTTCTTGTTTTTGCAAGGTTAAATCCAGCCTCATCCACATATATAAATTCATGTTGAATTTCAGCAGCATCCATTTGCAAGACTCTCTGAAACACAAGAAAATAGGATGCTATTCAATATCTATAGCACAGTATATTTTTTGTGACAGAACATTATGAGCAGTGCATGATACCACACCATAGTCAGATGAACAATGCATACCTCCACATACTCATTGCGCAGATGTTTCACTCTCTCTGAATTTCTGTCAAATGGTACCAGATACAGTTGCTGCTGTATATTTGATTTTTCTTTAGGATTCGACCTAATGTTGACAGAGAGACTCGTTGGATGTTATTGAAAATATTGTCATCATTGATGATATTGGCTTGGATTTCCTTAGCCTGATACAATTATTGGCCAAAACCATGTTCACAATTGCGGCCTTTTGTGAACGAGTAAACATAGGGCCCCTTCCACCTTGGTGTCCTCGACCCTCAATCCTATGTAAAAAAAAAATAAGAAAAATAAATAAATAAATTTATAAATATATGACAGCCTACAGTCAAATGTCACAGTAAACAATATTGATTATACAAGCTTCAGTTTCAATTTATACTGTGTGGTTAGCTTACCTGTTTTCTCGATGAAATGTCCGAATTACTGACGCAACAGTATTTCTGCTGAGATTTGGTTGAACTCTTTGTCCAGCTTCCATCAGTGTCAGTCCATGGTTGATAACATGGTCAATAAGTGTTGCACGGATTTCTCGAAGCAAATTTGGTCCCTCGTCTTCTTTGTTCAGGTTCTTCTCTTCCTCTACCTAGGCGTCTTCCTCTACCTCTTTCTCCTCTTCCTCCTTCTCCTCTTCCTCTACCTAGGCCTCTTCCTCTACCTCTTTCTCCTCTTCCTCCTTCTCCTCTTCCTCTACCTAGGCCTCTTCCTCTACTTCTCCTTCTCCTTCTTCCTCTACCCTCCTTCTCCTCTTCCTTCTACCTCTTCATCTCCTCTTTGAGCTCCCCCTCTCATTCTCACTCTTCTTCTTCTTCTAACTCCTTCCATTTTTGTTGAAGACAGGTGAACTCACTGCTTGCCTTTTATAGCACACCTGAGTGCTGCGTTTTCAAATTAGCACATGTGTGCTTCCACACCTGGTAGATGTGTTTATCCAATTCGTTCATTAGTGTGGTAATTGGCAATCCGGTGCTTTGTAATGACAAGGAAGTAACCTCACAATCCTTATCTGTGTCTAAGGTGTGAAAATGTGTGTAGAGTTTTACAAATCACTGTGTGTAATGTTTTGCAAAAAGGGTGAAGCAGACATTGTGTGTAATGTTGTGCAAATCTGTGGAGGTGTTTTGCTCATTGGAGTAGAATTTTGCAAATTGTGTGAAAATTTTTATTTTAGTGTGTAAACAATCGTAAAAAACTGTAATTCAATTCAAAGGGTTTTTGTTGGCATGAGACATATGTTAACAATGCCAAAGCAAGTGTAAAATAACCACACAAATGTACATACAATAAGTCTAGATCTACTAAAATAAAGTGTAAACAGCTGTGTAACATTTCAATCTCTTTCTCTCTCTCTCTCTCTCTCTTTCTTTCTCTCTCTCTCCGATGTTGGTTTTGCAACACAAACTAACAAATAAGACCCTGTTTTTATTCTCTTTCCAGATTGGTGGTGGCTCATCGCTGTCTTTGTGGCTGTTGCAGCGTCCTAATAATCACTGTGGCTGTCATCAGATGGAAGAGAGCTAAAGGTGAGAACATTCACAGATTAAACAATTACGAACGAGATCTTTCAATAAACATGTATTTATATTGTGGATCCTAAAGTCAACTCTCTTTTGTCTCTTCAGGGAACAAAACACAGACGGATGAAAACACGGTGAGTTTTATGGCTGAGTTATGAAATCTCTGTATAGTCCTCCTCTTTTTTAATTCGTAAAGACAGTGTAACAACAGTGACATACAAGGTAAATGACACATACAATACATAGATGTATGTACAGGTAGCGACAGACAATAAAGACAAATACAGCATACAACAGTTATGATGATGTGGTAAGAGGCAGAGTACAGATACATGGTATGGTAATCAGCTCCTCTTTAAACGTGTCATCAAAATCTAAACAGCCTTCATAGAGCGTTTTAAAGGGGTGATAAAATGATTATATAGGGTATTTCACACTGTTCCTTATGGTCTCCTAATGGGGTATGTAACATTGGTTGGGCTGAAAATGGCCTGGTTGATATTTTATTGGCCCTTATGCATCCCTGTGTTTTGGCCCTATATTTGTAACAAGAGTTTTTTTTTCCTTCCAAATATGGTATGGTCATGAATATTTAGATGAGCTGCGTGCTGATTGGTTGGAGCGACTTGCCATACGCACATATTAGAGACGCCGATGATTGGTTGAGCGAATCCCCAATACACACACATTAAAGGCGACAGAATCTCTTATTCCAGACACTGCAATGTTTCATTACCAAATTCACTTCTGAGACTTTTTAAGCGCGGAAATCAACTATATAAAGCTGAAATATGGGCCGTTTTACAAAATTGATGGCTAATTGCAAATTTGGTAAGACGTGTCGGACTTTAGGAGCTCCACACAGTTCGATGGAAAGCGGCAGCCTGCTGGGCTCCATACCCAGCGCAAAGTCACCCTTTGTGGATTAACTACACTACGGGCTCGCGCCAGCTGCCGGCATAACTATAATATATTTATGGTTTGAATTTCGTCACGCCACTTTGATTTTAAGGCATTTTTATGAACGTGAGGCGTCTTTGTAGGACCATCAGCTGCTTGCTATATGTCCCATTCATTACAATGGGGAAATATCGCAGATTGCTCACTTCGCATAACTAAAGTATATTTACAGTTTGAATTTCGTCCACGGCATGAATATTACAGGTTCCTCAAGGTCTTACAAAGCTTAGCTAACACTTGTCCGATTTCGGATTTCAATTGAATGTATTTTTGTGAATGTCAGAGTTAGGAGGAGGCTAGCTAGCTCTCATTGATGGACTCCATCTCACCGGCTCTAACAATGAGACTCGCAGCCAAAGAGGCTTTATTTCCCCGATTGTTTGTTTAAATAACTCAACACACATACCCATTATAAGATTTACTGGAACCTCGCGGGCTCGCGGTAAAAGATTGCGTGCGGAATAAGCTCGCTGACATTGCGGTCAGGGCGGCGATGTAGCAACCCAGGCAGCACCAACACAGCACTAAACTCCGACACACAGTCGGAGAAAATTTGCAATTAGCCATCCATTTTCGTAAGCGGCCCATATTTGAGCTTTATATGGTTGATTTCTCGCATAAAAAAGTTTCAGAAGTGAATTTTGTAATGGAATAGCAGAGATCTGCGGACCTAGCTAGATTCAGAAGACTACCTGATCTCAGGTCAGTTGTGTAGCCTATGTAAATGTTGGCGTGACCGTTCTCTTGCGGTTCCGGATTTTGAGATGCTTGCGTAAGCAACTCAGCTTTGTTGGGATTCCTTCCGTTTTCGGCAGTTTCAAAATATGAGATTTTCATAGTAAAGGGGTGTCATTGGGACTTTGAGCTTCTATGTATGTCCTATTTACCCCACCGAACTGTCGTTATTCAACTATGACAGGGTAAAATCTGTTTTGCATTCTATCACCCCTTTAAGAAGACTAGATCTAGATCACACATTACACCCAGTACAAAGTTACACTCCCTGGTTTATAGATCAGCTTTTTAAAATGTATCTCTGTGAGCCACTTGCGGTGAGTCTGACTTCCTTCTGCAGAGAAGGCGTGGAGGAGTCTGATGATGCAGCTGGACGACACCACAATAGAACCCAATGAAGTCCCCACATGTTACTGAGCAGCCTTTATGTTGTCTCCTCTGTGCAGGCTGATCCTGAAGATGGTGTTTCCGGCCTCCATCAGCTACACCAAGAAGACCAACAGGAGAGTCCAGGTCAGCTGCTGATTGGTTACTGTGATGATGATGCTGTATCATTATTCCGCATTGTTTTGTGTTTATGTGGCGCTGGATATCATAATGTTGCATTATTCCGTTGTTTTATGTTGTGTAATGTCGTGTTGTCTTTTGTTTCCCAGGCCTCGGGGTGGAGATGATGATGAAGATGATGCAGTGACCTAGCGCACCGTGACAGCTCCCTCTTCCTCTGCTGCTGCTGCAGCCTCTGCTGATCTCAGTAATCTCTACACCACCGTCAACAAACCCAAAAATAAGACAGCACAGTATAGTTACAGCTCGTATCATTATAGTTATTTTACATTGATAATTAATACTGCTAAATGCTTTTTTATTAGCCTGGGATTATTAGTAGCATAATTTGTATAGCTGCAAAAAGCCTTTTAGTCCAGAAGGGGAGCTGTAGGTTAACTAGTAGCACAATGTGAAATGGAGAAGGAATAACCAGTGCTGAAAGAAGTATTCACATCTTTTACTGAAGTAAAAGTATCAGGGGCAGAGCGGGGGTTGCTCGGGCTCCAGCCCGAATGTCTGTCTCAAAAGCCCAGAATCTTTAAAGTTTTAGTGCGTAAGTTTTTATATTAATGAACGTCCGTTACATTCAAGCCATTGCCAAATGAGTTGCTACAAAGCTAATTAAGACTATCAGCTCCACACACTCTCTCTAGATTTCTCAGTATGGCTATGGTCAGAAGATTAGGTCATCTGGCGACATTCAGCGCGCAAAAATATAAAATAAATTTAAAAGATAATTACCTCTTCTGAAGAGTCCATCATGTTTTTAATCCCCCGTGTCCTCCTTGGCTACTAGCGACTGTTTGGAGGAGGGGTGGGGGGTAGTGTGCGATCTTGGATGGTTTGTATCATGTGGATGCGCCAACAGTTTTGTTGTCATTACTTACAATTCCTCATGGGGCCGACAGAAACTATGCACTATAGCTTTAAGGTTTTTAAATAACTTCAACTTTCCGTGTGATTGCCCCTAATGGTATTTGTCCATTGGCAAGCATCATTTTCACCCTTCCCATTTATTGTATATGTGAGGAGCAATGCAATGCATACTGGTAGCATGGTGCGACTTTTTAGAAGCCGGGGTCGGTGAGTTGCTCACTCCTCTGTTGCATAAAGATGAATCCAGGCTACTTTATGCAAATGGGAAAAACTGACCAAGATCTTATAATCTGACCTTTGCCGATCTGAAATGGAGACAGATTGAGCAACTGCAGCTCATTTCTTGCACAAAACCCATTTTGGTAAACTATTTTCATAAAATAAGAGAAAGTTTTCCAAACGAGCCCTGTTGGTCTGTTAAGTGAAGCGTTCGTCCAATCAGGTCCAGCCACCGCAGCTGTAGGCGGGTGTAAACTGATAACTGGTAGTGGCGAGCCCACCAAGCGTCCAGTGCTGGGAAGCGGGGGTCCCTGCCGTCAGAAAACACCACAGAGAAACCAACCATCAGTCTCTCTGACTGGAGCGCCAAACCAATGAAGAAAAAGTTCTATTACTGGGGAAATATCACCGTTCAATCTGTGAACTCTACTAAAAATAGGTTTTAGAATTAGTAATGCTGATTACGTCAAAATCCTACCCTATGTTATGTAACTTCAAAATTGAAACATCAGACAATGAATGCCTGTTTTTAGGTGGCAGAAGTAAAATTTGTCTTCTTCAACATTTGTTGTGTTCTGGTTTCAAAATGATGAAGACAGTTGGAGAAGAATTAGATACAAAATATGATCTCGGCTACAGGATGATTATTTTCCTTGGCAACTATAATGTTTTCCCCAAATGATGTGTAGGTTTTAAGGCGTTCTATTATCAAATGGCATGAAAAATAGTTCATATAGCTGCCGTAAAACCCCTAGGTTTGGACAACATCTGGCTCCACCCCTGAAAAGTATGTATCAGCTAAATGTACTTAAAGTAAAAGTACTCATTGTGCAGTAAAATATTCTCTGTCAGTGTTTCCTATTATATTTTATGTTTTTGGATTTATATTACTGCTGCATTAATGTGTATATGTTTCATTTTACTGCTGTAGATGTTTAAGGTTGTGCTCATTTTAACTCCTTTATATACTGTTGGGTAGGTTTATCTACAGTAACGCATCATATTCTAAAATATCATATGTTTGTAGTGTCGCTGTCCTGTGAGAACCACTTATCTCTAAACAGTTTTAAAATTTTCAACTTTTCAAAAAAGCCCTGTTTTCAGCTTTATTTTGCTTAAGAAGGAGGAGGATTTTCTCAACACATGAAGGAACACTTCATCCTTCAGTTTATCACAAACATTTAACATCAACACATCTGGAGATACGTGGTTTTCAACTGGACAGGAAGGGGATGAAAAGTAACTAAAGCTGTCAGACAAATGATGTGGAGTACAAAGTACAATATTTGCCTCTGAGATGTAGTGGAGGAGAACTATAAAGTTAAAGTGTGCAGTGGATATGACACATTCCTTTGGTGTGGGACATCTGGGTTCAATTCCCACTGTGATACATCAACCAGTGTGTCCCTGAGCAAGACACTTAACCCCTAGTTGCTCCAGAGGCGTGCAACCTGTACATATATAGCAATTCTAAGTCGCTTTGGATAAAAGGTGTCAGCTAAATGACATGTAATGTAATGTAAAGTGGAGCATTTAGTGTCAGCCCTTTGTTCCCACATTTCTAAGATTTTCTTAAAATTAGGCCCTATGTTCCCACAGCCATATGTTCCCACATTTCTAGGACATTTTCAAAATTAGGTCTTGTGTTCCTACATTTCCCTTCAATTTAAGCCCTATTCTCCCATAAGATTTTTTAGGGTTATGGGGATAAAATCTGATACAAATTTATGAAAAAGGAAATGTGGGAACATAGTGCCTAATTTTGGAAAGAAATCTTAGAAATGTGGGAACTGTGGAATAGGGGGCGCCTAATTTGAAAAGAATCTTAGAAATGTGGGAACATAGACACACTCCCGAGCATTCCACCTCTGGTAAAACCCAATATTATGACTGCTTGAAATGTAAGTGAGCATAATTAATGTTTGCCTTAATTAACTTATACTGTTAGTCACTTCAATGTGTCTTTATCACAGTTCAGTTTATTTTCTATGTTTTGATGAAAGTAAATAAAGCAACAAGAAGTGACACATCGTTCGTCTTGACTGAGTCATTTTAGAGCGATCCAATTGACATGAAAAGAAGGATGAGGAAGTGACACTTTGCTTTTAGAGGAAGTTGACACAACATTTGTCTTTAAGAAGCAACTAGTTCAGAGACTTCCAAAAAGAAGAAGCAGAGAGAGACAGAGAGAAACGATGGCTGAATTCAGATGGACTAAAACCTCTTTATTTCTGATACTGGTGCTTCAGTTTACAGGTAAGAAGGTATTACATGAACATGAATAATATAAACATTAATAAAGGTCATTTATTAATATCATTTTTACTTTATTACCTAACCTTCATTTAACCAAGACAGACAAGTAGTGTGTTTGTTTTCCAGTAAAGTGAAACAACGTGAAGCCACGATGAGGCAGAAATGCTAACTTTGTTTTATTTAACATTTTCTTCACAGTAACTTCAGTAATCATATTTTTATTTCTATTTAATATTTACATTTTACTGTCATCTTCTCCGCGCGCGCCAACAGGACCATTTATCAGCTCCTCCATTGTCAGAGTTGGAGATGAAGTCACTTTGTCTTGTCAAATAGACAGTCATGTTTGTGACAGTACTCACTACGGATCTTCACTGATTCAAGACGCCAGCCAGCAGTACGTCTGGTTCGTAATGGGAGGATTGTTGAAGAAGCCAAAGTTAAATCAGACAGACTGAGTGTTACAGAGAAATGTTCTCTGGTTATAAAGAAGGTCACAGAGGAGGATGCTGGTCATTATGGGTGTGCATAGTTTAGATCACAACACACTGCTGTTATTCTGTCTGTTGTTACCAGTGAGTATTTACATCTGTTGAACGGAAGTTCAGTTGAAAACCCCAAAAACAGCTAAAACTATATTACTGCTTTTGAAATGTATTAACCCAAAAACAACTTAAACTATATGACTGCTTTTGAAATGTATCAACCCAAAAGCATCTGAAACTATATGATTGCTTAGAAATATAATCATGCTAAATGTTGAGTTACTGATATCACTATAAACATGCTTAGAGACATGTCAGTCTGAATTGCTTTGTGTAACTGTCTGCCTGTATCTGCAGCCATAAAGAGGAAGTGTCTGTGGAGGCCCTGGGTGCATACGTTTGTGGTTGAGGCCCTGAGTGCAGAGAGGAGAGAGAAAGATGGCTGCATTGATCTGGTGATGAACTGGGTTGTTAGATTGAATGTTAGATAGTGAAATGCATAGAGAGGAAACATCGTCACATGCACTGTCCATACGCATGTCTCCTGCCTGATATTTGCATTAAGATTGTATTGCCATGTAAAGTCATCGAAAGTGGTTGAACACCCCGAGCTGCATCTATGAAGGGAGGGGGATGAAATGTTTAAAAAAAGAGAAGCTTTGCAAGTCAAAGGGCCCACTTTTTTAGGGCAGCACCAGACTCCTCGTGCTCACAGCACAAGGGTTCAGTGCCTCTAATCTGAGGGAGCAGGAAAAGGGTCCGAGAGGCACCTCCCTGGGGGACCAGGAAAAGGGGCCCAGAGGCACCTCACTGGGGGACCAGGAAGAAAAAGAAGAAAAAAAACTCTCTCTTGCTTTTTATGGCATCTTGTGCTTAAGAGCATTCTAAGTGATTGAACTCATTCTGTTAAAGACTTTTTTTTATTTCTATTTGCTTTTTTAATTTTCGGCGCAAATAAAATAAAAACACCTGTGTTCACGTTGAACAAGGTAACCAAAAGAGTCTCGTGAGTCTTTTGTGCTTTTTAGAAGACTTTTTCCTCTTTTTCTTCCATTCCGGCGGTGTGAGCGGGACACCCCCGAAAGGGCAGCCTGGCCTCCTCTTTAACCGCTTGTAGTTAGGTGTAACTCGCAGGGACCGACTTGACAAGCAGACCTTTGATCCTCCAGCTGAGCGGAACCTCCTGTGACCCTGGCAGAAGTACCGTCCAACGTGACTTATCAGTTGAAATCATTTGGTTTGTAAAGATCTCCTGAGTGCAGTGTTTTTCACATACAGGAGACATCTAGGTTGTCAATCAAAGCCTCTTGTCTCGTCATCAGGTTTCCCACTGAGGCGGAGCCTTTAATACGGGTGTGTGTGTCTTTCTAAAACAAACCAAAATACAGAAAAGTATCTAAAATAACTCCTTTTAATATAGGCTTAACAATCCTGCCCCCCGACAGTAACTGGTGTTGCTGTATGGCAGAAGAGGGAATAGAAGCTTGGGTTTTTCTGAAGGGAAGGCATAAAGGGGTTGGCTTTAAAAGAAAAAGTGATACTAAGGCCTCGATGACTGTCACATCGCTCACATCATATTTTTGAACTTTTTAATTAGAAAAATATACTGTAACAATACAATAATCATGATTACAGTGATGAAGCTAATCAGTTAATTTTACTCTTGTTGTCTTTCTCTCACAATATCTCCATCTTCACCAGTGACTGAACATCAAGATGTGGGTAAATTACATAACCAACAGATGAGGACATCACAGTCTCCCTGCTCCTCCTCTGTGACCTTTCCTACTTCTCATTTTAGTTACACATCAAGGTATCAGATCTTTAGGTCTGAAGTGACTGAAAGAGACAAAGTGAAGGAGTTTCCCTTCAGCCCTCAGGTGAGAAACCAGGTGAGAACATGTTGAGCTGTTTAAAGTCACTTCAAACTGATTAAAATTAATCATATAAAACATTTGTTTATTTTATGGATTTAATGTTTTAATATCACATCACAATAGAGTGTTAAAGTTGTGTTCATCTTTTCAGGTGAGGACACAAAAACAACAACAACAACAACAACAACTGAAAGCAGCATTAAATCAGGAACCAATGATGCTTCACCAAACCTACAAGGTATGACTCAACATGTTGATGGATCTGTTTCTACAATCTCTCTCTCTTCCTGTCAGTCTCCTTCTCTCGTTTTTAACTCATATATGTTTTTATTTTACTCAGTAAATAATTTATTGTTCTGGGTTTTTTCTTTTTTTCCGATTTCTATGGGAAAAGAAAAAAGAGCTTTTGGAACTGGTACATTTGAAAAGAAGACGGGGTTTTTTGTAGGGGGCATGAACAAATACAGTAGGTATCAATGGAAAATCCAAGTGTAGTGATGGGAAACGGGTAAGTGTCCAGAACAAACCAGGACGAGAGGCCAGTTACAAAATATAAATTGAGTTAATTCACAAAGTCGGCATAGATTAAAAACACTAATAGGAAAAGGCCAACAGCGCCAGCGTGGAACTACACAGTAGCGACTTTAGAGGGGAAAGTGCAATGGCATCGACACAATCACTTATATAGCAAATAATGCACAATAAAAGAGCAATAAAACAAAATACCACTACACACTTTAAAACTCACATTAATTACATGCAGGGAATAATAGAAGACTTAACACCTCAATCCACACTAGCAGGCAATAAGGGGTCTCTAAAGCTATATCTGAGCCTATAACCCCGCCTAGAATTGCACAGTGCCCGTCAGCGATATATTGCACTTTACCCTTTAATAATATTTTTTAAAAATGAAAGAAAACAAACAAACCCAACTAAGAAAGAAAACAAATTGTACAAATAAATGCCCATTACTATAAATTAATGTGGGAAAAAACAATGACAGACAATATTGCACTCAAAGACAGTCATTTAGGTTTCATTCAGACCAGCAGCGTTTTTAATGTCGTGATGAACGATAAATCATTATCTCCGCTCCAAGTTTGAGCTTATCTAAACAGCTGACTGGAATTGTTTGACAGCACGCCTATATCGGCAACCTGTCTTCCGTTACACTGCATTCTTCTGCACTCGCAAGGCAAAATGTTTGGCCTTCACACATGACAACAACCCGCTGCACTTCCTGGTTCTCCGCGGATGATAGAGCAAGAGAGGGAGCGCAAATTACCGGTGTCCCTTAATAACTCTCGCCCTTCACAGGGCCATGACGTCACACCCATTACACAAGGCAAATTTTAGATTGTGGTTATGACGTTATCGTTTCTTTTCTTCATGTTTTCTTTATCATGCTTTTCTTTGTCTTGAGAGGTGACCCTTTTGACTTTTGGGGACATTGCCCCGTGCTGCTGACAGCATTCATTAATTGAGAAGGAAGGAGTGAACTCTGTTGTAGAGTGGTTAGTCTATATCCTTGTGATCGTTTCCACTTCCGGATTGCTCGTGTGCGCGGGGAAATGTATTTCCGCCCTATTCGTTTCCTTCTGCTTTCTTTTTGTTGGAATTTTAAACTGCTCATATTATGCTCATTTTCAGGTTTACAATTGTATTTTGAGGTTGTACCAGAATAGGTTTACATGGTTTAATTTTCAAAAAACACCATATTTTTGTTGTAACCGCCATTGCTGCAGCTCCTCTTTTCACCCTGTGTGTTGAGCTCTCTGTTTTAGCTACAGAGTGAGACATCTCAACTTCTGTAACATCTTTGGTGGGAGTCACACATGCTCAGTAGCTAGGTAAGGATCACATCAGCTTGCTGTTTCTCCAGCGTCAGTCAGTACAAGGCAGGATTAGCCAGTAGACTTCTTCTAAACGAGAGAGAGACATGTAAGTACAGTGCCTTGCGAAAGTATTCGGCCCCTTTGAACATTTCGACCTTTTGCCACATTTCAGGCCTCAAACATAAAGAAAAACCCCCCATCCATCCATCCATCCATCTTCGTCTCGCGTTATCCGTGGTGGGTCGCGGGGGGAGCAGCTCCAGCAGGGGACCCCAAACTTCCCTTTCCCGAGCAACATTAAACAGCTCCGACTGGGGGATCTCGGGCGTTCCCAGGCCAGGTTGGAGATATAATCCCTCCACCTAGTCCTGGGTCTTCCCCGAGGCCTCCTCCCAGCTGGAGGTGCCTGGAACACCTCCTCAGGAGGGCCGCCCCAGGGGCATCCTCACCAGATGCCCAAACCACCTCAACTGGCCCTTTCTGACGCAGGAGCAGTGGCCTACTCGAGCTCCTCACAGATGACTGAGCTTCTCACCCTATCCCTAAGGGAGACGCCAGCCACCCTCCTGAGGAAACCCATTTCGGCCACTTGCACCCTGGATCTCGTTCTTTCGGTCATGACCCAGCCTTCATGACCATAGGTGAGGGTAGGAACGAAACTGACCGGTAGATCGAGAGCTTTGCCTTCTGGCTCAGCTCTCTTCACAACGGTGCGATAGATGGAATGTAATACCGCACTCGCCGCCGATTCTCCGACAAACTCCCCGCTCCATTGTCCCCTCACTCGCGAACAAAACCCCAAGGTACTTGAACTCCTTCACTTGGGGTAAGGACTCATTCCCTACCTGGAGAAGGCATTCCATCGGTTTCCTGCTGAGAACCATGGCCTCCGATTTAGAGGTGCTGATCCTCATCCCAACCGCTTCACACTCGGCTGCGAACCGATCCAGTGAGTGCTGAAGGTCGCAGGCCGATGATGCCATCAGGACCACATCATCTGCAAAAAGCAGCGATGAGATCCCCAGCCCACCGAACCGCAACCCCTCCCCACCCCGACTACGCCTCGATATCCTGTCCATAAATATTACAAACAGGATTGGTGACAAAGCGCAGCCCTGGCGGAGGCTAACCCTCACCTGAAAAGAAAAATAAAACTGTAATTTTTGTGAAGAATCAACAACAAGTGGGTCCCAATTATGAAGTGGAACGAAATTCATTGGCTATTTAAAATTTTTTAACAAATAAAAACTGAAAAAGTGGGCGTGCAAAATTATTCAGCCCCTTTACTTTCAGTGCAGCAAACTCTCTACAGAAGTTCAGTGAGGATCTCTGAATGATCCAATGTTGACCTAAATGACTAATGATGATAAATAGAATCCAGCTGTGTGTAATCAAGTCTCCGTATAAATGCACCTGCTCTGTGATAGTCTCAGAGGTCCGTGAAAAGCGCAGAGAGCATCATGAAGAACAAGGAACACACCAGGCAGGTCCGAGATACTGTTGTTGGAGAAGTTTAAAGCCGGATTTGGATACAAAAAGATTTCCCAAGCTTTAAACATCCCAAGGAGCACTGTGCCGATAATATTGAAATGGAAGGAGTATCAGACCACTACAAATCTGACGAGCCCGTCCGCCCCTAAACTTTCAGCTCATACAATGAGAAGACTGATCAGAGATGCAGCCAAGAGGCCCATGATCACTCTGAATGAACTGCAGAGATATACAGCTGAGGTGGGAGACTCTGTCCATAGGACAACAATCAGTCGTATACTGCACAAATCTGGCCTTTATGGAAGAGTGGCAAGAAGAAAGCCATTTCTTAAAGATATCCAATAAAAGTGTCGTTTAAAGTTTGCCAAAAGCCACCTGGGAGACACACCAAACATGTGGAAGAAGGTGCTGTGGTCAGATGAAACCAAAATCAAACTTTTTGGCAACAATGCAAAACGTTATGTTTGGCGTAAAAGCAACACAGCTCATAACCCTGAACACACCATCCCCACTATCAAACATGATGGTGGCAGCATCACGGTTTGGGCCTGCTTTTCTTCAGCGGGGACAGGGAAGATGGTTAAAATTGATGGGAAGATGGATGGAGCCAAATACAGGACCATTCTGGAAGAAAACCTGATGGAGTCTGCAAAAGACCTGAGACTGGGACGGAGATTTGTCTTCCAACAAGACAATGATCCAAAACATAAAGCAAAATCTACAATGGAATGGTTCACAAATAAACATATCCAGGTGTTAGAATGGCCAAGTCAAAGTCCGAAACCTGAATCCAATCGAGAATCTGTGGAAAGAACTGAAAACTGCTGTTCACAAACGCTCTCCATCCAACCTCACTGAGCTCGAGCTGTTTTGCAAGGAGGAATGGGCAAAAATGGCAGTCTCTCGATGTGCAAAACTGATAGAGACATACCCCAAGCGACTTACAGCTGTAATCACAGCAAAAGGTGGCGCTACAAAGTATTAACTTAAGGGGGCTGAATAATTTTGAACGCCCAATATTTCAGTTTTTTATTTGTTTAAAAGGTTTGAAATATCCAATAAATTTCGTTCCACTTCATGATTGTGTCCCACTTGTTGTTGATTCTTCACACAAAAAATTACAGTTTTATATCTTTATGTTTGAGGCCTGAAATGTGGCAAAAGGTCAAAGTTCAAGGGGCGAATACTTTTGCAAGGCACTGTAGTTCTTTTGTAGATTATGGTTAACTTGTGTGTGTTGTAGCAGTGTTTTGCCATTGAGAATGACGTTTCGGCTAGTGACGTAGAAAGCCCTGCAGATTTTGAACAGCTCACCTGGAGACTGAAGGCAGGATACATTCAGAAACCCGTATCTCACTCAAAACAGCATGGATGTTGTTTTTTTTCAAGTTTGTATCCGTGTGCAAGCACCAGGGACACAAAATAACACCCCAAATCCCAGAAAATGTGATATTTTTTAATAATATGGGCACACGCATGTATTTTCCCCGATTTCCCGTTTCCTTCCGCTTTCTTTTTTGTTGGAATTTTAAACTTCGGTGGATTTGTGAGGACTATGGTTAATTGCTCCTCAGATCTCTTCAGGGTAAATGCAGACAGCTAGCTAGACTATCTGTCCAATCTGAGATTTCTGTTGCACGCACTGTTTTACAGCAGCTCTGTCAGGCGCTTAGCACCGCCCAAGATGATTGTGATTGGTTTAAAGAAATTCCAATAAACCAGAGCACGTTTTTCTCCCATCCCAGAATGCTGGATGGAGTAGCCAGACCCTCCTCTGCTCCACAGCGTGTGGATGGTCTGACGAAGTGAGACTATAGAGTAGTTGACCCTGATTACTGAATGTCTGCACCTGCTGATTTGCTGGTGTTTGTTAATGTTTCACTTCAATCTTTTGCCTGTAACTTCCTGAAGAAGAATGGACGCCAAAACGCGTTGAAGTGATGTTTTTTAATGTTATTCTAGAGAGAATGGACCAGATGGATTAAAGGCATTTTACATTTTTTCCTAAAGACGAGTGCCTTGGATTATTACTTGATGCCTACTTACTTTCTGGAAAAAACAAAACTGGCCTTTCAATGTAGGCTAGTAGAAAATAGACAGCGATCAAGAAAATTATTGATTTAATTTTGAAGAACTCAGTGACAGCATGAATAAAGCTGGAGTACAAGTCTTTCTCTGGAATCAAAGACATGGATACTTTGAATAAGGACTGGTTTAATCTGCTTTAATCTGCTTTTTTCCTTTAAAAATAGCTACATTTTCCGAAAAGTGGACTATTTCTGTGTTCTGGTGAACACCTTGGATCCTATGAAAAACCGCACCAGTGTTTTCATATCTGCAGAAGAGAAACAATGTCTACACAGAAATCAGACAACATTGGACACCGCTTTTCTTTTTCTTCAAAGTCGACTAACTTGGTCTCCACTGCCTTTTGAGAAACCAGGTTTTCTCTCTCTGAACTGTCGACGAGCGATCCGGACTTCATTCTGTTTTACCGCGGAGAATCCATGGACAAACGAACGAACGCACACAGTAAGAGGCTTGAGGTTTCTGGGCAGAGAAAACAGTGTGTTTATTAATATTAGTAACTGCTAATGCTGCAACTACTGTTGCACACTTTGATTATTAATCTGGTTTTGGAATGACTGAGTCCGATCTATCCATATCAACATATCAACAATGTCCGCGTGATCTAGGACTTTCACGGGACATTGTTGATATGTTGTGTTGAATAATGAAGCTTGTGTGAAACTGTAATTGCTATCCTTCTAATTCTCCCGCTGACGAGGAGATGCTTACTGTACTGAGCTAGAAAATAACCGTCTGTTTGTCATTCGGACCACAGCACTGTCAGCTGTTGGCTTAGCTAGAGGCAGAGAGAGATAAACCTCCCTTCGTTAGCAAACTTCTCCGGCCCTCGCACAACGTCACGTTGGACAGAGTCCTGAGTGAACGAAAAAGAGAGAGGGGGGTATATTCTCAGAACCTTCCAAAATCAAGACTCCAAGTGTTTCTTTTCGCTCTAAATGTGCTCTTTTCTTTCTTACATGCTAACCAAAAACACACACACACACACACACACACACACACACACACACACACACATTACGGCTAGCCCATAGACATGCGGTCCCCTGCCTCTTTGATATCGCGTGGTTTAGCTACCTACGTGGTCGTCACCCCGCCCTTCCTCACACAAACACACGCGACGCACACACAACACACACACACACAATAAAGTGTGGACTGTCACTGTGTTTCTGATGTTTATCTGGTCCTCATTAGAGGGTAAAACCGCAGCGAGCTCTGCTGCTGGTGTTACCCACATTCTCACCTAAACACTTCTCCTTCAGTTCTCAGAAACAAACTGCAAAAATAAAATGAGGAACCAACAGGTGTCAGACAGTAAAACCTCATCTTCTGTGTGTTCTTTCAGCTGCTACAGTATCACCATATTACACCACGGACATCAAGAGTGAAATCCTGCTGGGCGAGGAGTTTGACTCTTCACCTGTGTGTTCATGTGTGCTGTCAAACATCACCATGAATCCTGTCTGGTTTCTAATAAACACCATCTGAAGAAAACAAGCTGCATTACTGCAAACATTTATCTTAACCAATGATCTTCACACGCGCAACTTCCTCAGTCGTCTTCTTCTTCAATTTTAGGTGCGAAATACGCCAGTGTCACAAATGTCACAAATTTTCTTATAGGTGTGAAATACGTTCGTGTCACAAATGCACCCTGGGACTGGACACAGTGTGAACACCAGACTCAACATGAGATTAATACAGTTTGTTTGTTGCAGCGTTAGATTGGATCAATGAACGAAGAAACATTTAACTATGAGAGAAAGTATGTGGAAAAGTGAAAATTGAAAAAAAACTTTTGGGCTGTTTGCGTCTATACGGAATTCAAATAGCCTATCCCTAACCCTAAAAGTCATTATGAGGAAATGACATCATCCTAATTGCAGGAAGTAGATGCAGCATCCCTCGACTAAAGCACTATTTTAGAAACAGTTCTGAGCATCAGAACGAGAGAGAGAAGAAGCAGAGACACAGAGAAGCACGATGGAAGAGTTCAAATGGATCAAAATGTCTTTATTTCTGATACCGCGCGCTTCACTTTACAGGTAAGAAGACTTTTATCATATATCTATGCAAGGCTCATTAAAAATCAAATGTATCAGTAATTATTGAATTTACTTTGTTAGCTAAATTTGAAAAATCTGTTTTTAAAATCGTGAGTTTTAGTGAACTCTTGGTAAACAAGGATAAATAAATAATCGTCACACTATGAACACAACAGACATTTATTTTCTCTCATCTTCTTAACAGCAGCAGCTGGAAACCATTTCCTCCATCACTGTCAGAGCTGGAGATGATGTCACTTTGCCTTGTGAACATGTGATAGACGGTCAGAGAACGTGTGACGGTACTACCTGGCTCTTCAGTCGTTCAGGAATCACAGTGTCGCTGTTTGCACTCGGGCAGATTAAAGAAGAAGCCAGAGTTAAATCAGACAGACTGAGTCTTAGAGAGAACTGTTCTCTGGTTATAAAGAAGGTCACAGAGGAGGATGTTGGTCGTTACACCTGCAGACAGTTCAGATCAGGACAACATCAAGGTCCAGATACTTACGGTTGTTCTGTCTGTTACCAGTGAGTATTTACATCATAATGTTTTCAAATTGTCTTATTTGAACAATATACTGAAACATAATAATTATGATTACAGTGATGAAGTTAATTTGACTCTTGTTGTCTTTTTCTCACAATATCTCCATGTTCACCATTGACTGAAAAGAAGAACACTGATGAGGAGAAACCAGAGGCCTGTACTAAAGCAAGATTTGGCGTTAACGAGCTAACTTCAGGTTCAACCCAGGGTTTTCTGTAGCCTACTACATAAAAAACATTATTCAAACCCATGTGCGATACGCCCACACGGCTCAAGAAGCCATATGTAATTCCCTCCCATTAAAATATATATATTTCATAAATATACCCATCATCCCCCACCCCTTTTTTTTTTTTTTCTCTCTCTCTCTCTCTGCACCGAGCTCCGCCTCGGTCTTCTAAGAACGGTGACGCCGTTATCAATCGAGTATTGATTGGTCAGTAGGCGGTGCTTTTACACCGGTTGATCTCTAATCCCCAACTTAACCTGCTCCCGACCAGGTTAGGCGTTCAGCATGAGTTACCACGCGATTGAACCCGATAACAACTAATCCACCTACGAGATACAGAAAATCCTGGGTTGAACCTTGAAGTTAGCTCGTTAACGCCAAATCTTGCTTCGTAGTACAGGCCTCTGGCCTCTGGTGAGAACATGTTGAGCTGTTTAAAGTCACTTCAAACTGATGAGAATAATGAGCTAAAATATTTGTTTATTTTATGGATTTGAAGTTTTAATATTACATCACAACAGTTTGTTAAGTTGTGTTCATCTGTTCAGAGGGGGACACAAAACCAACAACAACCATCGCCACCACAACAACAGCAATAACAACATCCACACCAGAATCAACAACAATCGCCCCACCAAAACAACAACAACAAAAACCAACAACAACAACACCAGAATCAACCACAACCATCACCACCACAGCAACACCAAAATCAACGACAACAACTGAGAGCAGCATTAAAGCAGGTACCAACACAGCAGTATCTGCAGTCAATGCTAAAAACAAAACTAGTGTCTTAATATATTTATGTATCTCTATGAATCTGTTTTTGAAAACATAATATAGCCTTTTTGTACTGAGATATTGAAGCATTGGGACATGTAATTGATTAAATGGATATAATGTGTATTCTCTCACCCTCTTTTTAATTTACAGTTTTTTTCAATTGTTTACACACAATTTTGAAAACCGGGTTCTTTTGTCAAAATATAATCACAATTATCCAAACACCACAATCAATTTGCAAAATTCCTAGATTGTTTGCAAAATGAAACACTTCAGTCAAAAAATACACACTTCAGTCAAAACATCTTCACATATTTGTAAAAATATGCTTAGTTTTCATTTTAACCAACACAGTTGTCAATGATCATACACTATTGCAGCCAGTTTCACACTGCTGTGATAAATAAAAACACATTTGTAAAAAAAAAAATGTAGGCAATTAGATTTTGGGCCAGACATTCTTATGTAAGAGATAATTTAGGTGACAAAAATAGTGAGAAACTCACAACATCATTCATGATTTGTTTTGAGATCTAAGGAGAATGTACACAAATACTGTAGGCCAACTATAACCTTACCAAGCACTGCACAACACTTGATGCTGCAGACTGAATATTTCAAGTATTTATTTCAATACTTACAGTATTTCTACCATAATCAGTTTCAGTCATCAACCAACAATGATATCAATTACTGTAAAACAAATAAAATCTGTAGACAAATAAAAATTACTGCATGAATTACAGTACATACACTTTGACTCTGAAGAAAAGTAAAGTAAAAGTAAACAGAAATGAAAGAAAGGTACAGTAAAAGCAACAAGAATACTGTAACTATTCGCTCTCTCCGTCTGGCTGGATCAGGCCATAAAATTTCATCCACATCACAGGCTATGTCTTCATTGGCAAGGCAACCGTTGGAAGAATCGCCTTGTGTGACGAATCCACCCTGCACTGAAGCTGCTTCAATAAGATCACATGCCTGTTCCATGGCCTGAATGAGGGGCAAACGGTCCTTCCACCGCCACGCCGGAAAAAATTCTTCTATAGGATTCAGGAAGGGGGAGTATGGGGGAAGATATAAAACTTCAAAATCAGGGTGATCATGGAACCAGTTCTGGACCAGAGCAGCCCGATGGAATGGGACATTGTCCCAAATGACAATGTACCGCATCTGGTCCACTTGGTGTAATGCGGTGACAATCTCAAGCAAACCGTCAAGAAATGCAAGTATCAGATTTGCATTATAGGGTCCCAGATTTGCATGGTGGTGGAGGACCCCATTTTGTGTGATAGAGCAAAGCAAAGGGTGATGTTACCCCCTCGTTGCCCTGGCACATTAGTGATTGCCCTGTGCCCTATTACATTTCTCCCTCTTCTTCTTGTTTTGTGCAAGGTTAAATCCAGCCTCATCCACATATATAAATTCATGTTGAATTTCAGCAGCATCCATTTGCAAGACTCTCTGAAACACAAGAAAATAGGATGCTATTCAATATCTATAGCACAGTATATTTTTTGTGACAGAACATTATGAGCAGTGCATGATACCACACCATAGTCAGATGAACAATGCATACCTCCACATACTCATTGCGCAGATGTTTCACTCTCTCTGAATTTCTGTCAAATGGTACCAGATACAGTTGCTTCATGTATATTTGATTTTTCTTTAGGATTCGACCTAATGTTGACAGAGAGACTTCGTTGGATGTTATTGAAAATATTGTCATCATTGATGATATTGGCTTGGATTTCCTCGTAGCCTGATACAATTATTGGCCAAAACCATGTTCACAATTGCGGCCTTTTGTGAACGAGTAAACATAGGGCCCCTTCCACCTTGGTGTCCCTCGACCCTCAATCCTATGTAAAAAAAATAAGAAAAATAAATAAATAAATTTATAAATATATGACAGCCTATCAGTCAAATATTGATATTAAACAATATGATTTCAATACACGTTTTGCACTTAATATTTGATTTAACTCTTTGTCCAAGCTTCCATGAGTGTCAGTCCATGGTTGATACAATATGGTCAATGTTGCACGCATTTCTCGAGAAATCAAATTTGGTCCTCTCTTTCCTTTGTTCAGGTTCTGTAATCTCTTTTTTTTTCTTCCTCCCTCTACCTAGGTCTTCCCCTACCTCTTCTCTTTTTTTTCTCCTCTTCCTCCTTCTCCACTTCCTCTACCTCTCTCCTTCTCCTCTACCTCCTTCTCCTCTTCCTCTACCAGGCCTCTTCCCCACCTCCCTCCCTCCTTCCCCCTTCTCCTCTTCCCCCCCCCTCATCTCTCCTCCTCCTCACTTCTTCTTCCGCTTACTCTCCTCTTTGAGCTCCCCTCTCATTCTCACTTCTTCTTCTTCTAACTCCTTCCATTTTTGTTGAAGACAGGTGAACTCACCTGCTGCCTTTTATAGCACACCTGAGTGCTGCGCGTTTTCAAATTAGCACATGTGTGCTTCCACACCTGGTAGATGTGTTTATCCAATTCGTTCATTAGTGTGGTAATTGGCAATCCGGGTGCTTTGTAATGACAAGGAAGTAACCTCACAATCCTTTATCTGTGTCTAAGGTGTGAAAATGTGTGTAGAGTTTTACAAATCACTGTGTGTAATGTTTTGCAAAAGGGTGAAGCAGACATTGTGTGTAATGTTGTGCAAATCTGTGGAGGTGTTTTGCTCATTGGAGTAGAATTTTGCAAATTGTGTGAAAATTTTTATTTTAGTGTGTAAACAATCGAAAAACTGTAATTCAATTCAAAGGGGTTTTGTTGGCATGAGACATATGTTAACAATGCCAAAGCAAGTGTAAAATAACCACACAAATGTACATACAATAAGTCTAGATCTACTAAAATAAAGTGTAAACAGCTGTGTAACATTTCAATCCTCTCTCTCTCTCTCTCTCTCTCTCTCTCTTTCTCTCTCTCGCGATGTTGGTTTTTGCAACACAAACTAACAAATAAGACCCTGTTTTTATTCTCTTCCGTTTCGTGGTGGTGGCTCATCGCGTCTTTGTGGCTGTTGCAGCTGGCCTAATAATCACTGTGGCTGTCATCAGATGGAAGAGAGCTAAAAGGTGAGAACATTCACAGATTAAACAATTACGAACGAGATCTTTCAATAAACATGTATTTATATTGTGGATCCTAAAGTCAACTCTCTTTTGTCTCTTCAGGGAACAAACACAGACGGATGAAAACACGGTGAGTTTTATGGCTGAGTTATGAAATCTCCTGTATAGTCCTCCCTTTTCTTTTTTTAAATTGCAGAAGACAGTGTAACAACAGTGACATACAAGGTAAATGACACATACAATACATAGATGTATGTACAGGTAGCGACAGACAATAAAGACAAATACAGCATACAACAGTTATGATGATGTGGTAAGAGGCAGAGTACAGATACATGGTATGGTAAACAGCTCCTCTTTAAACGTAGCATCAAAATCTAAACAGCCTTCATAGAGCTTTTAAAGGTTGATAAAATGATTATATAGGGTATTTCACACTGTTCCTTATGGTCTCCTAATGGGGTATGTAACATTGGTTGGGCTGAAAATGGCCTGGTTGATATTTTATTGGCCCTTATGCATCCCTGTGTTTTGGCCCTATATTTGTAACAAGAGTTTTTTTTTTTTCTTCCAAATATGGTATGGTCATGAATATTTAGATGAGCTGCCTGCTGATTGGTTGAGCCGACTTGCCATAAGGACATATTAGAGACGCCGATGATTGGTTGAGCTAATCCCCAATACACACACATTAGAGAAGCGACAGAATCTCTTATTCCAGACACTGCAATGTTTCATACAAATTCACTTCTGAGACTTTTTAGCGGAAATCAACTATATAAAGCTGAAATATGGGCCGTTTTACAAAATATGGCATACACTAACTTGGCATAAGAGCGGTCGACTTTAGGAGCTCCACACATTCTGACGAGAAAGCGGCAGCCTGCTGGGCTCCATACCCAGCGCAAAGTCACCCTTTGTGGATTACTACACTACGGGTCCATGGCCAGCTGCCGGCATAACTATAATATATTTATGGTTTGAATTTTCACACACACTTTGATTTTAAGGCATTTTTATGAACGCGGAGGCGCCTTTGTAGGACCATCAGCTGCTTGCTATATGTCCCATTCATTACAATGGGGAAATATCGCCAGATTGCTCTACTCTTGAAGTAACTAAAGTATATTTGACAGTTTGAATTCCGCGCACGGCATGAATATTACAGGTTCCTGCAAGGTCTTACAAAGCTTAGCTAACACTTGTCCGATTTCGGATTTCAATTGAATGTATTTTGTGAATGTCAGAGTTAGGAGGAGGCTGCTAGCTCATTGATGGACTCCATCTCACCGCCGGCTCTAACAATAGACTCCGGAGCCAAAGAGGCTTTATTTCCCCCGATTGTTTGTTTAAATAACTCAAACACATACCCATTATAAGATTTCACTGGAACCGCCTGCGGGCTGCGGTAAAGATTGCGGGCGTAACAAGCTTCGCTGACACTGCGGTCAGGGCGGCGATGCTAGCAACCCAGGCAGCACCAACACCAGCACTAAACTCCCACACACAGTCGGAGAAAATTTGCAATTAGCCATCCATTTTCGTAAGCCGCCCATATTTGAGCTTTATATGGTTGATTTCTCGCATAAAAAAAGTTTCAGAAGTGAATTTTGTAAATGGAATAGCAAGAGATCTCGCGGACCTAGCTAGATTCAGAAGACTACCTGATCTCAGGTCAGTTGTGTAGCCTATGTAACATGTTGGAGCGTGACCGTTCTCGGTTAGGTTCCGATTTTGAGATGCGCGTAAGCAACTCAGCTTTGTTGATTCACCGTTTCCGTTTCAGCGGCAGTTTCAAAATATGACTTAGTAGTAAAGGTGTCATTGGGACTTTGAGCTTCTATGTATGTCCTATTTACCCACCGAACTGTCGTTATTCAACTATGTTTTTCATTACCCCTACAGGGTAAAATCTGTTTTTGCGTTCTCTCACACCAAAACAAGAAGATCTAGATCACACATTACACCCAGTACAAAGTTACACTCCCCTGGTTTATAGATCAGCTTTTTAAAATGTATCTCTGTGAGCCACTTGCGTGAGTCTGACTTCCCTTCCTGCGAGAGAAGACGTGGAGGAGTCTGATGATGCAGCTGGACGACACCACAATAGAACCCAATGAAGTCCCACAATTTGTTACTGAGCAGCCTTTATGATGTCCCTCTGTTCTCCTGGCAGGCTGATCCTGAAGATGGTGTTTCCCACACCTCCATAGCATAAACCAAGAAGACCAACAGGAGAGTCCAGGCCAGCCGCTGATTGGTTACTGTGATGACGATGCTGTATCATGTATTCCCGCATTGTTTTGTGTTTATGTGGCGCTGATATCATAATGTTGCATTATTCCGTTGTTTTATGTTGTGTACTGTAATGCGGTTGTCTTTTGTTTCCGCAGGCTCGGGGTGGAGATGATGATGAAGATGATGCAGTGACCTACAGCACCGTGACAGCTCCCTCTTCCTGCTGCTGCCGCAGCCTCTGCTGATCCTCCCAGTAACCTCTAAGCACCAATCAGCTAACAAACCCAAAAATAAGACGCACAGTACATAGTTACAGCTCAGATCATTAGAGAAATTTTACATAATGATAATTAATTACTGCTAAATGCTTTTTTAATAGGGCCTGGGATTATTAGAAACATAACTCGTATAGCTGCAAAAGCCCTTTAGTCCAGCGTAGTGGAGCTGTAGGTTTAAATTAGTGAGCACAATGTGAAATTTGAGAAGGAATTCAACCAGTGAAACTGAAAGAAGTATCTCATCTTTTACTGAAGAAAAGTATCAAAGCAGAGCTTTGTAGGTTGGTCTGGGCTCCAGCCCCGAATAAGCCCGTCCCCAAAAAGCTCCAGGAATCTTTAAAGTTTTAGAAGCGTAAGTTTTAATATATTGAATTTGAACGACCGCCATATCTGCCATTGCTCAAAATGAGTTAAGCTACAAGCTAATTAAGACTATCAGCTCCACACAACTCTCTCTAGATTTCAGGCATGGCTATATTCTGTGAAGATTAGGTCATTCACACATTCAAGCAAAAATATAAATAAATTTAAAAGATAATTACCTCTTCTGAAGAGTCCATCATGTTTTTTAATCCCCTCCGTAATCCTCCTTTGTTGGGCTACTAGTACTGTGGAGGAGGTGGGGGGTAGCATGCATCTTGGATGGCTGTATCATGTGGATGCTGCAACAGTTTTGTTGTCATTACTACCTCATGGGGCTTACAGGAACTATGCACCATAGCGCTTTAAGGTTTTTAAATAACTTCAACTTTTTACCGCAGGATTGCCCCTAATGGTATTTTGTCCATTGGCAAGCATCATTTTCACCCCTTCCCATTTATTGTATATGAGGAGCAATGCACGCATACTGGTAGCATGGGTACACTTTTGCAGGTTTTTGGTCGGCGGAAGCTGTTCAATTCTCTGTTAATAAAGCATGAATCCAGGCTACTTAAATGGAAAAACTGACTAAGATCTTATAATCTGACTTTGCCGATCTGAAGAGAGATTGAGCAACCGTAGCTCATTTCAGACAAACCCATTTTGTAAACTATTTCATAAATAAGAGAAAGCCTAAACGAAATACCTGCTGGTCTGTTAAGGAAGCTGCTCATCCAATCCAGGTCCAGCCAATCAAGAGCTGTGAGGCGGGTAAACTGATAACCGGTGGTGGCGAGCCCACCAAGCCGTCTGGCGCTGGA